>NC_051848.1:14665610-14764020 GCF_002237135.1 Teleopsis dalmanni
TATTTACCTATTATAAAATACAATATTATTATTTAATTTCTCTTTCTGAGCTTGGGAGTTCACAGAAACGTTACACCGTTTTTTTCTGAAAACACATTCTCAATTTTATACTCTTTCTCTCACTTTCCCTAGTTCAAGCCGGATTTCGGCGATGGATGGCAATTATAAGTGTAACATGTCTCCAATACACGAGACTTTAGACCAGGTCACAGCATAAATTAATAGAGTACATTTTTCAACGATCTACTATCAAAAAAATAGAGAACATAACAAATCAGTATACTCTCATAGCTCTCTTACATTCGTGTGAGAGCATGTTAACTAGACCTACATGATAATTTCATTTCTCCTAATGTAAGTAACCCCAATGCAATCGGATCCGAAAATGACCATAAATAAAATTCGTTATTGTTTTCCCTTTTGTTTTTATTTTTGTTTTTATTTTGTTTATTCGAATTCTGCATTGCCAGCATGGCTGAGACATTCTATCGAAGTTCTTGTACTACTTTGAGTGCCTAGGGTCAGCGTGTTCAGCAAAAAGTCTTATCATCATCAATTACCACTTTGACGCGTAAGGTCATATATGTTTGCGTCGTATGCGTTTTTCCAAATAAACAACTTAAGCCTTTATCGACCATTTCGGTAGACAATAGACTGATGGGTCTCACATACACTTTATCAGGGTTACTCAATAGTATTGCATCAGTTTTGCGTAAGGTTCATGGGTAGCAATTGGGCCAATTCGTGTGCAATGTCTACATATTTTCGCTTTTCCATCCGCCACCTTCTATTATTATATTATTTTTTTATTTAAGTCCATCGATTTTGTAGATAACAATTTATTTTTATTTTCTCTTTTACGGCCTTCAGCAATAGCATAAAACGCAAAAACAATATTAGATAATATTGGGTCATTGCAGTTGCGGTCGATGTAATAATGTAAATCTGGAGAATAATGAATAGATATTTAAACTATTTAGAGAGCAGTTTTTAATAGTAATATTATCGTAGTTAGTATAATTACATTAATTCTTTTAGTTTACAAACTGAGGAATTAACAACCTAGCAAATCTGCTGTTGTTGCCAATTCAAAGTCAGTTACCTAGAACATTACTTTTTTTTTTGTAAAATGGTATCCATGCTTAACTTATTCAAGATTCTAAGAGAAGTTTCGGCATTTCATTCCAATTAACTAATAAGTCTAGATAGTAAATCGATTATTACCGAATTTAAAGATCATATAAGACTTTCCTGCTATGTACTCGTAATGCCGTTTCCGATTGATGAATCTAGGGTAAGTTTTTCAATTGAGATTCACTTTTAATGCAATCGGTAATGTTTCAACTTCATGATATTATATGAATATTTGATATAGTTTGGTCATTTGATGATTTTATATGAAATGGAAAAATTTGAATATCGTTCAGTAATAAACTATATAATAAAATATATATAATAAAATAATAAAATGCTTATATTTCAAAATTAAAGATGCGTTCGAAAAGTTTTGCTAATTAAATAATAACCAAGCTTTATAGTTTTCTTTCTTCTTTTCTAAATTTGGACATATTGGACATTTCCACTATACTCGAAATATTATTTTTATCACTGTTTCAACTTCTTCAACTCCACTTTTTTAATCTGTTTTTTATTTCTGTTTGCAAAAAAGTTATATAATAAACTATAATAACATTTCAGTGGAAATATTCCCTAAAAATTTTAAAAACTCTTCATTCTCTTCCGAATCGCGCCAACATTTATTTCTCTATATACGATTCAGAAACAACAAGTATATTATATCTATTGAGACGGCATATTATCTTTCTAGAATCTTTAGAAATGGAATCCTTATGTATTTATTATTTGTGAAAAGAATTTTCTTTAAACTATTTAGAAAAAAAATTTCCGTTAAATATTAATTTTTTCTGCTTCTTGAATAAAACGCAAGTTTTCTGTCAACTGTCCAATTTGGAAATTTTTATTCTAAGTCATATATCAGATTTAGTCCATTGTTAATTTATATAGTAAAATTTTGAATTTTGAATTTTGAATTTCGAATTTTGAATTTTGAATTTCGAATTTTAAATTTTGAATTTCGAGTTTTGAATTTTAAATTTTGATTAATTTATGTCCTAAACATTATAAATCCAATAAGTAGTTAATGCTGCCAAAAAAGTAAATGGTTGCCAAAATCTAATCAAAAAATTTGGTGGAGGTATATCCACAATAGGCTGTGCCACCTCCGGCATCCGTATGTCACTGTCGGTATCCTGTACGATTTATTAAAAACAAAATATTGTATTTAAAAACATTAAAAAAATTTTTTTTTCTAACTTACGCTTGGTATTCGAACACGGGCACGAACCCGCTTATGCTTATTCATTCCTTTTCGCTTACCTCCTTTACGTACCGGAGGTGCACGGCGCTTAACAATACGGCGGCGAGTCCCCTTCCGCTTTCCTCGACGCTTTGGCGGTTTTCTTGGTCGTTTGCTTTTACCTGTAGACGCCACCTTATTTGCTCGGCCACGAACAGCACCGCGACGAGCACCGCGACGGGCACCGGGACGTTTTATTGCTTTACGCACTGCGCGTGCCGCGCGCTTGTGCTGTCCGCGACCGACTTTTGCACGTTTTTGTGGCTGCTTGACGCCGCCAAATTCCGCCTTTCCGATAATTGCCAATTTTTCCTGTGTCGGTGTTAGGACCGCCGATTTAACTTTCTTTGCGCCTGAAGAAGAATGAAAGCGTTATTTCTGTTTGCGTGTCTTAAGAAACATTCAACTCACCTCTAGTCATGTTTACGCACAAGTTTAAAATACAAAATATATTGTTAAGATGTAAAACTATCTCTGGCGTAAAAAATATAAGCAAATTAAACTTTCAAAATCTATAACAAAATATAAGAGAGTTTTTGAAACTAACTCCAGAAAAAAAAAATTTATAATGAAAACAGTTTAAATAACATTCCATTTACAATTCATAAACAGAGAATTATGATTATTGAAACATGTGACAATGCTAACGTGATAATGATATATCATATATATCACCTATAGATTTAGGTGATGCCACTTATCGACTTGTCTAATAGCCATTTTAGGAAGTAGTTGTGGTTGTTTCATGAACTTTGGTCTCTCCGGTTGGTCTTATCTGCTACAGAATGTGTCTACTAAGTTTTGAAAGCTATATTACATCCAACTATGTCCAACTATACTCATGTTTAAACTGTCTATACTTTATGTATAGCCTACCTAGTATTTTAAAATATATTTTATTCCATGGTACCAACATTTTACTCGCTATATAAGTCAGTATCATTATACTGTCTTTGCGATTGCTGAAATTCTGACGGAAGTGCTAACCGGCATTTGTTCTTCAAGATGAGGGGCTGCAGATATGGACTACTGCCTTTGGAAACCAATTAAAAATGTGCTTGCACCGTTTCGGTCCATTCGAATAAAATAGATTGAGCTTAATTTCTATTCACTGTGTCATAACGAAAGGGTATACAATGCTAAAGTAGGGAATGAACTTATGGCCTCTTTTATAAGTTGCTAGTGCTTAACATGAAAAAAAATCGGAAATACGAACCAGTTTTTTCGCGGCGCACAGTGCGGCCGATTGCCGAAAAGCTGGCCAAAAATCAAGAAGTGAGGAAAATGATCTTAAAATTTCTGTTTTATAGCTTTTGGAGTCGCTAATTAAGAATTTTGAATCAGACTTAATATTCTCGAAATGGTTTACGCAATTCCACTACATATGGTATATACATATGTATATATGTATATTAATTGAATCATATTGAATCATATTGAATCATATTGAATCATATTGAATCATAATAATAAATAATTAAATTAATAAATAAATTAAATTAAGCTAGCTAGCTTTACGGCAATCGGCTGCACTGTGCAACATGTCGATTGAGGGAAAATATGTTCAAAGCAAAATGTTGCTGCGACTTAAGCAAATAGCAACAAAATACTTAACACAATTGTCGCTTAACGCTTTAGCAACAAAGCAATAGCAATTCGCTTCTATGGGAAGAGAACAACAACAAAACTACTTGCGCCCAAGTAAAGTATCGAAGAAGAAGCATGTGCAAGCAACATTTGCTTCGTGTGTCAACAGACGTACATTCAGTCAAGACGCAATTTTGTTGTTATTTTTTCTTTGGTGTTTCTTGTTTGGCTAATGCAGCGTGAGTTTAAAGCGATATTGTGAGGGTCACGCACACAAACATAGCCCTTGCTTTGTGTATGTCCATATGTTTGAAATTGCTTATACGTATAAGTAAGTACGTTATTATGTATGCAGTGTATGTGTGTGATATCAAGCAGTGTAATGAATCGGTTTTGTTGGTATTTTTTGTGCATTCTCGTATTCGTCATATTATTTACTTCACCTTTTCGCTTATAATTCTCATGGAGTTGAAACTTTTTTTTGGTAACACTGTTCGCATGTGCACAGACATTTATAATTGGATGAAATATTATCTCTTTAATATTTCTCGTGGTGGGACCCTTTGCGCAGCATTGAGTGTCCCGAGATATTATATACATTCATTTGGTTTAAGTAGAAAGGATTTTCGTTTGTTGGAAATGTTTATATAGAATGTCCTGTAATCGGACTGATTCGTTGTCGAGTCAAAATAAGAAATGCAAATACAGTCAGTAATGATATGTGGTTCGGATCAACCACTTATTCGTTAATCTGGGTCAGAAGTTATTTATGGTTTTGTAGGTGGCTATTTGCTTGCTTATGCACTTTATCATAAATATGGAGAATTTGTCATTTAAATTGTGGGTTACACAGATGGATTTCAAACTGATTATAGTAGTCATTGCCGCCCTATTTGACGTTAAAATTCAATTTATCTGTGAATTATATCAATAAGCAGTGGATTATTATTCAAATTTCATTAAGTTTCTGTAGTTAAAACATATATATAAACGCATATAAGACTTTCCTAGATTTCAGACAAGCTGTCGTCTAATAAAAGAAACTCTCAACTCACTATATCAAGGTCTTAATCTTATAACAATGTATTAACTCAATTTGATTACTACAAATTGATTATAGTTTTGAAATAATTGACATAACCTTTTAGTTGCAAACTAAATAAAATGACCAAAGTTGCCCATGACGTCGCCTATCTGTTTACCTGTCCTATCGCACACACAAACTTTCGTCCAATTGACCTCTGGACCTACCCCATTAAATTGGCCAGGTTCCTTTGGCTGGATCCAGGTTAACGTTCAATATTATTCCACCCACCCAATTCTCCCTATTCTCTTCCCCCTCCATCACCCCTAACCACTACCCACCCACTTCCTTACCCATGTAATCGTCTTGTACATCATTTCATGCTATCTGCTTACAGGTCTCAGCGGGTTACAACAACAATAACAACAACCAAATTTGCAGCTTAGATTCGTTTAGGAATCCTTTGCATCAAAGCTCACTTGAACCCAAATAATGACACGTTCTGTTACCACTAATGAGTAAATTTTAGAATGCCGAACCTGAAGGACTACGTTAAATCTACAAGTCAGAAGGTGTCAGAAGGTACTAGCAAGTGAGTAGCGTCAGTTTAAGAAGGTGCCGGTTTTTTCCCATTTTTTCTAGAAAATACTACATAATATATAATACATTATAAAGTACTCACTCAAAGCTTAGACAAATAACTTTTAAAATTTTAAATAATATCTCTCTCGATTTTATTAATCAATTCAATTTATATAATTAATACAATAACAAAATTAGTGTAAAGATTATAATAGCAAATGAAACTAATAACAAAACAAATTATGATATTAAAAATCGATTTTAAAGATTATTGATGTTGCAACTAAAGTAAAAACTTGAAGTAATTCAGTGTCACAATTGAGATTACTTAACACTAAAACAATAGAAATTATAACTACAGGTGCGTTTAAGAACTTTAAAAAATATATCATTAAGTAATGAAGCTATGCTTTCTTAAAAGGATACCAGCAAACTTATAAAACTTAGGAGACTTTGCAGGTCTCGTCGTGAACATGATCAACATTGGCATCGGTTTCATCGTCTTGTGCAGAGAGCGCTCCGCCTTGTAAAACCTTGTTTACAGCGGCACGCGCTAAGTAACCTGTTGTTTCAGTGAAGATTAATGAATAGAATGGTGACAAATCTTCCTTGTGTTCTATGCCATTATCCTATGAAAGGAAAATAAAATGAAAATTTATTCAATAGCAAAACAATTGTGATAAATAAGCACACTTACCTTGCAATACATCGAAAAGGCTTCACATAATATGTCGTCCAAGTCCAAGGCTTGTTTGAAGTGTAATTCTGGATTGCTACAATAATTTTAAAGTTCTTAATTAGTTTTTTTTTATTTAACTAATGCCTGAGAAGAAATTGCACTATATATTGATCAAGAACATTGACAATAAGATTATAAAATAGATTGAGCATACGCTCTGATAATACGAGTAATAATAATAATATTGCAAATATGTTCCTCCATAGAAAAGAAGGAAGACCCAAAATTACACGAATGAGAATGAGAATGGAGAATGATTATTTCCGCTATATGTTATTATTGTTTGTAGTCATGACTTTATCATGAACATAATAATAACATATAAATTAATATATAAATAAATAATAAAATAGAACATAATTAACACACTAACCGACTTAAAATTGTCGCAATAATTCGTAATAGTTCTACAGTTATTTGGCGCCGTTCCGGTTTGTCAATACAAATCAATGTTTCTTCCACGAGTAGGGAGAACGTCAATTCTCCACGACTCATATTAGTGAGCGTGGGTGATGCAGGTAGTAAATGGCCCTGCGTAGATATACCTTGCGGTGTACGTTGTAATATCTCCCAAATTAAATTATAAAAATGTTTTGGCACACGACATAAACAGCCTTCCAATTGACGTCTTTGTAGGGTTGTAAGCCTGCCAATAGATCAATTAATACGCACATTAATTTACTTTATCAATTCTAGAAAATTTTCTCTTACTTTTCTTCGACTGCCCATTCGCTAACCGTTAGCACCTTTTGCAGCAATATGCGTACTTGGTATGGTGACAAATTATCTAAATCGATTTGTTGCTGACCTGAGATTTGTAAATATATGCGCATAGCTTCCAAAACCCAACCAATGCGTATCTAAAAATACAAAAAAAATTTAATATGAAATAAATTTATATAAGTTAAAACATGAGCAAGCACTATTTTTTTTGTGTCACCCAAGAGGATCTGCTGGTCCTCGCTATGTGCTGCTGGAAGGGGTGTACGGGGTGTACCATCCCCAATTGTATCAGTCGTTTCCAACTTCTGAAATAGAAATCAATTATAATTTTTTGTTACCTTAAGTATTCCCTTAAACATTGATGGATTCGTAGCTATTAAGCGTCCACAATAAAGAACAACTTCTTGCTGCAGCACAGCTTGAATGACATTGTACGGCTGTACTGTTGTGTACATAACATTTTTAATTTCAGCCGGTGTCATAGGTTTATCAAAAACTGTTTCTTTTTGGCCAATAACGCCAACAGTTAATTCACGGCCATTGACTAATACAGTAGTTATGAAAGGACTTATAGAATCAACTATATGATGTAGTAAAGATGAGCAGTAACGTACAGCACGCCAATAACGCAGGGAGCCAGCACGATGATAAAGTTGTGTTAGTGCTTGGTTAACGCTAAGACCATTCACTTCAAAGTTTGGACCTTCTCTATTTAAAAGTATACCCCATAACTGACAGAGTGAGTATATTGACTCAGTATTACGGAGTGCTTCAATAATTTCATGTGTTGGTTTGAAATTGTAATGCTAAAAATTCAATTAAAAAACACAATAAATCGGTAAACTTTAAATTTATATGTAAGAGCAAAGAGTGCGTTTCAGAACTCACCTCAACAGAAACTTTTTCTTCAGTATAGGTTTGTGCTTTAGGTACATCGGTTAATGATTGATAGCCAATATATTCGTGATTTATCTGTGCAAAGGCATTCTCGTTGTCTGACAAATCACTTTGATTCATAAAATCCAAATGTTCTGTAATTATTTAATAAAATAAATTTTAAATTTATAAGCTATAAATTCTTAGCTTATAAAGTACTCAAGTTGGAAACTCACCTATGCAAGAACTGCTGATTAAATTTTGTAATCGCCCTATGCGCACTTTCATGCCATCACAATAACCTTTCTTTAACATAGCCAAGAGATCCAACATTTCTTTAAATTGCGGATCTCGCATATGTTCTTCACGTATTAACAGACACACTGTTGGCCTTCCTGATAGACGCCAATATTTTCCGACAAATTGCAGCTCGGTTTTAATATCGTCTATTAGCAATGCCATATCGCGGTATAAGTAAAAATCAGACACCTCGAATATTAGTGGATAGCAGAGCACAGTCATGCCGCATATGCGATATACTTTACTAGTCCCCAAAGAACCAACAGGACGCGGTGGACGACCCGAAAGTGCGACTTTATTGTTTACTCCCAAATGTTGATAAACTTTTATCAGTTCGGTGGAGGACCATATTTGTACAGGTTCAACCTAAAGTTCAATTAAAATATTAATAAAAACATTTAAAATTAAACTGAATTTCATTTACGCTTTTTTTAATGTATTATAATGTATATATTATAATTATAATAAATATTTTTTTCAATATAACAGAAATAACATAAATAAATGATCATAGGTTCTGTGAATAAGCGTAGTCAAGAAAGACTACGGCATGAGCCGTCTCCCGTGAAATTGTGTTTGAAGATATATTTTACAATAATAAGGTCTGTTATAGAGTTAGGAGTCTGTTATAATGGGACCTTTTCTATCGTAAAAATTAAATATTAAACTTATTGATTACTGCGGTGAAACAACATTTTGCTTATATTTACAAAAATAATTTACTTTACTATACCGTACCCCATTGTCCCGTGTCATGGCTACGCTTATGTGAACAATTATAAGCTAATATTTTTTTTGCGTACATTAGATAATACTGAAAATGAACAAAATTATACGGTTCCTTCTATTCAAAATATTTCTTAACAGTTCTACGAAGAAATTAATTATTTCCTATCTCAGGCGTCGAGATTTTTTATTACACCAATTTTCTCAATTTATTAAACGTGAGATGTCACCTAGTGCCCATCTAGGCATCACTTGCTGAAAGTTGCAATTTTACGACAATGTATATGTAGGTTATATAGGTTAATACTAAAAGTGATATCTTCAATATTGTCGTTTTAAACAAACTACATATTTGTCATTTTCTGATACCTGCGCTATAAAATTTTATGACAGTTTCAATATGGGTTACTACTGGCAGTGAAGCGTTCATAACTGTCATAGCGCATTCTCATGTGATCCTTTTTAAGAATTTTAACCTAACGGTCTAATTTTTATTAGTATAAGTGAAAGTTTTCATGAAGCTTTTTAACCCAAGATATAAGTGGACCGTACAGTCCACTCTCCAACTTCATTATACTTGAGGATAGAATAATTTACCAGTACCATTTTTAATAAAAAGAATATCTGAATAATGCAGTTTTGGCGCTCTTTGATGACTACACTTTAATACCGCCATCTTTTCTCCTTGAATTGATGCTATATTGAAATAATACTCTGTATAGTATAATATTCTACTCTATAATAGTATAATGATTATACAGTATTTGTAATATGTTTTATTTTTATATAATTAAGAGTAATGGTAAGTTGTGTTTTTGAACAATATTTGGTACTTACCTCATGTGGAGTTTGAGTTTGAATGCCATAAGTTGCCATCATAGCTTGCAAACGCATTGATTCGGCGATCAATACAATTTGCACTACCAAATCGGTTGCAGTGCCCTACAAAATAGATCGAAATTTAAGAAATGCATTTTCTTGAAGCTGAAGTAGATAACTGTTCAAAAGGAAGGTTGCACTAAAAACTGAAATAATTTGCAACATTGCAAGATGCACGGTCGAATGCTTCAAATAATTCATTCATATTCTTTTATTTTTTTATTTTTTAAGTGAAAATTTTAAACGCAAATAATTTCATTACAAAAACAAGAATTAAAAATACTAATAATTACAGATAATGCTAGTTACAATAACAACAACAATAGCAGGAGAGGAAGAAGCATGCAACACAAATAAAATTAATTTAACAACAACAACAACATTAACTTTAAAATTTTAAATTTTAAATAATAAAAAAAAAACAAATTTACAATTTTAATAAAATTTTTAAAACATTTATTCAGTAGTGCAAGTGCCCGGAGACCTTTTCAGAACACTTCTCGTGCAACAAACCGACGAAAGTGTAGCCCCAAAGGGTGATTTTAATGTCAAGGGTGAAGTTCAAGGAATTCGTGAAAGAGAGAAATTAATATAACTTCTCTCTAGAAAAAATAAGTTCACTCACAAGTAAATCAAAAGAATATACATAATATCATATGTAGTGATAATAATGATAATGGATATGATATGCTATATTTATTTAAATATTTTGATTTATTAATTGATGAATCGAAGGATTGTTGAATTCGATGAAGTAAACGTAGATATTTGTAAGGAAAATGAAGTGAAAAGAAGAAGAAATAGTTAGGAAGAAAATAAGAGTTGAGAGATAGAACTAATACAGGTTGCTAAACTACTCATAGCCACAGTGTTGTCTTGATCTTATGAATGACATTGAGTTTGGGAGGAAATTATTAATCGTTACTACCTAAAAGTAAACTGCTATTTTGAAAAGTTATCAACCATTTATGACGGAGAAGGAGCAAAGAACTAACATGATACTAACACAATAGTAATTATAAAGATCACAAAATAGCGTTACATATACAAGGTGAGATGAAAAAACTGCAACAAAGTAAAACGCCATAATTTTTTCATTTTTTTTAAATTTTATTGAATGAAAGCAAAAAATGTCGGAAATAACATCAAATTTGAGAATCGGTTTAGATTTGTTCGTATTGGCCACCTTTGGCACGAACTATGGCCTTCAAACGGCCAATGAAACCATCACACGCTGCCCGAAAGTGGCTCTGCGCTATTTTGTCCCATTCTCGGCGAAGCGCTTGCTTGAGATGATCGACACTTTGGTATTTTTTAGTGCCAACCTTGCTTTCCAAAATACCCCAGGCACAATAGTCCAACGGATTGGCATCCGGAGATTTTGGTGGCCATTGTGCGGTGGAAATGAAGCGAGGAACCTCATTTCTTAACCATTCTTGGATGGCGCGTGCTGAGTGCGATGGTGCTGAGTCCTGTTGGAATGTCCAAGGTCTGCGGCCGAAATGTTTGCGTGCCCAGGGCTTCAGAACTCCCTCCAAAATATTTTCGCGATAGATTTGCGCATTTAATTTGACACCACGGTCGATGAATACGAGCGGCGAGCGACCATCGGCTGTTATGGCGGCCCACACCATCACCATGGCCGGCTTTTGAGTTGTGATGGCCAACCGAAGTTGCAAATTTTCAGCTGACCTCTCTGGCAAGTAAACACGATCATTTTGTTTGTTTACAAACTGCTGGATAACGAATGGTTTCTCATCGGAGAAAACCAAATTCGGCAGTTCACCACTTTCGGCCAAGCGAAACAACTCTTTAGCTTTTTCGAGTCTAACTTTTTTTTGCGCATCAGTAAGATCTTGCACTTTTTGGAACTTGAATGGCTTTAGTCCAAGCTCATTTTTCAATATTTGCCGAATGGCATATTGCGATATGTTCAGCTCACGAGCCATTTTTCGTCCACTGCGACGCGGATTTCGTTCAATTCGCTTTTTCACTTTTCGAACCATTTCTGCCGATGTTGCTGTTTTTTTTCGTCCACTTCCTTGACGTCGGGCTACGCTACCAGTATCATGGTAACGAGCGATGGTACGAGACACAAAACATTTATTCACTTCTAAATGCTGGAGGGCTCTAACGATAGCCACTTGTGGTTTTCCAGCCAAATGCAAAGCAATCACACTATCACGCTTGAATTCCATCACAAATAACTTTTTTTTTGAAAAATTCCCACCAAAATGCTTTTGTGCGCTTGTAAACAATATAATGAGCTGTCACTAGAATAAATCTGACAGCTGTGGGACGAGCGGTTTAGAAATGACAGCAGTCTGAAGTTGGTTGCAGTTTTTTCATCTCACCTTGTATACATTTTTACATAATATGTATTATATGTGTATGGGTATTATTTATAAACTTATATATAAATAAAGATGCATATAAAATAAGGACATAGTCACAAAAACTTAGGAAATAAAATTATAACATAATGTAATAGATTATAATGTGATGTACATATAATGTGAATAATAAATAATAAGTACATAATTTCATATATTGAATAAAATTATTTATTATTGAAATGGTGTCAATTATGTGAAAAATAATGATTTAAATGCCTCTCTTCCTTACACTGAAAGTTATAATAAAAATAATTTTTATAATCACGATATAAACTATGGTTCATATTCGTTTAGAAAAAAAGTATTCGGCGTTCTAAAATTCACTAAACTTTCAAGGGCCACAATTTTGATATTAATATATACATATATTCGCGATTCTGCAACAAAAACGATTCTGAGCTAGAGCGCGAAGTTCGTTCGATGTCAGATCAAGCAACTTCATTTCAATATCTATTGATAAGTACCAGATGGCATGCAGTATGTCAACACTATGACCAATGACATAGCAATTTCTTATTTTTTTCTTATTTAAAAAAACTATACTGCGGCCTTTTTATTCTTACTTTTTTCACATATACTTTATTATTTCATTTTTTTAAAATTGGTTATTTTTTTTTTGTTTTGGTTTAAAGATATATTTAGTGGGTCGAATTTCTAACTACAAATCACATGTTGTAGCAAATGTTAATGGATATATTAATATCTAATGGATACGATAATTATATATGAAACGATTGAAATTCCACAAACTTTACCAAAGTCGGGATGGCTATAAAGTAGGTAATGGAAGGATAAGATTTATTGTGAACTGCTTTCACATAGCCAAATGATTTATTCGCATCCTATTCCCAGAATTAATGTTATAGAAGCAAGCCACTGAAGTAAATATGGGAAATGTTTCACCATAATAATGTAAGGCTACGAATGAATTGGTTATCAATTGAGAGGCATTGGTTAGAAAGTTTAACTGTCTCTATCATGTCTCTTTGATATTTTATGCCCAGTATATCGTTTATTCCGATTTCTACGATAATTTGAAAATAGTAATACGAGAAGTACTTAATTTTCTTTCTCCACTATAAAATGATAAAGTTTTTAATAATATAAAGCAGCGGGTAAAATGGGTTGGACATGTGATAAAAATGCCGGATATGGAGTACCACTTAAGATTTATGAAAACGAAGTGGGAACCAGCCGAAGAAGAGGGCGACCAAGAAAGCGAAAGAAAGACAGTGTGCAGCAGGACTTAGAAGAAATAAACATAAGAAATTGGAAAACAAAAGCAAAAAACAGAAAAGAATGGAAGATTGTTCTTAAACAGCCTTAGGTCCTACATGGACTGTATAGTCAAGGATGATGATGATGATGGTGATGATGATGATGATGATGATGATAATAATATAATAATAATGATAATATTTTTTTGGTAATAGTAACAATACTTGACATTTTTTAGTAATATAAAAAAGTGATATGAATTAAAATTATTGTAAGTCACATATTGATATGGAAATGGAGAATCAAAAGTTTTATAAACTATTGCCCTTGGCACCAGTCTACAGTGCACGTTGTACATCGAAATCTCACATATTTGTCAACCATTATACTTAGTACTTGACAAAGACGGTCTGCAGCAGAGTTAAATGTTCTTCTATATCTTTCATTGCACATTGGAATAAATATTTCAAAATGTTAAATTATAATTATACCAATCAAAGAAGCAAAAGTAAAAGTATCAGAAACAACTACAATAACTAATTTTTATTCATTTTTTTTCTTTTGGTGGAAACAAGCGTATTTCTATTAATTTCGTCTATTCCAATTAGGTGTGTAAGTCCAAGTTTGTACAAGGATTTGATTGTTTCTCAAAATATTTACATTTTTTGTGTATTTTGAAAATTTGCTAAAAACAGCTTAAAAAAATTAAATAAAATTAATTGAAATTTGCTTAATACTTTTTACTTTTTTGTTATATTTTTTTTTTTAATTTCTAACTTTGTTATTAGAGTGGATCCATGAGAGGAGCTATAGCATTTCGTCTATGATTTTTTTTTTAATATATAAAAAACTACACATATTTTATGACGAATATTCTATATATAATTCCCAATTTAATTGCATATTTTTAGGAATAAGTAAAATGTTACCTTAGCCAATTTTCGGTTTCTATGAACAATGATTTTAAATTGTTACCGGAAGAGGAGAAAATTTTTTATATAAAAGAGTTAGAGATTAGCGAACGAACCAACTAAGAAATGCTAAGGCTCCACTTTTAGTGGATCAACTGAAATAGTTAAGCATTAGTGTGCGTGTATAGAAAGAGTGTGTCACTTATAAATTACCTTTATTGCATCCAGAATTAAAGGTACTCTTGGATTCTAGCAGGAGTTGTGAAAATGTTATATAGGTTATCTTCATTATTACAAAATTAGTTCTTATTACTACTTTATTTATATGTATACTATATAAACTATTTATTTACTTTTCTATGTTTTTTTTTTTGTTTTTTTTTTTTTTTGTTAAAATTATATTTTTTTGGACTTTGTTTTGCTGAACATGCCATAAAATACCAGTTTTAATGGGTTTTGCGCCAAATACAATAGTTTTTTTTAATATTTACTAACTTTAACAAAAAAAAATTTAACTATTCAAAATTAAATTTAATTTCAAAAATTAATTACAATAAACAACAAAAAAAAATCGTATTAGAACAACAACAAAACTATAAAACAAAACCTAAAATTACTTACAGTGCCCGGCTTAGCCTATTTTGGGTTGGAAAAATAAAAGAAGTTTTAGAAATAAAATTAAAAGTTTAACAAAAAATTTAAAAATTAATTTTATAGTTTAAAATTTCTTTTTAAATAAAATATATGATTTTGAATTTTTTTTTATAATATATACAATAAATGCAATAACAACACAAGGACAATTTGTTAGTAGTGTAAAAAGATGTGTGTTAAGATTATGGGTCCACAAATTTAATGTAAAACAAGGTTCCTTGCAAGAAGCGCCGCATATGAAGCACAGTATATATATATATAGTATATATATAAAAAAGATGACGTCTAGACCTAAAATTTATATATGATAACTTGTATAAGTGATTACGTGAGAGAAGCAAACTTCAAGCAAATTGTTCAAGAGCATCAACATTTTTATATACCATTCATTTTAATAAAAACTTCAACCCATTCCACTCTATTTCATTCTACTTAATTTCTATTTATTGGACATATTATCGACATCTGATTTGTATGTTTAAAATAAAAATCAATGAACATTGTTTTTGAAACTTCAAAATATATAAAGTATATTAAGACGACACTTTACTTTACACAATTTCAAACCATAATCTATACAATACTTTGTAATATATAATTAATATAAATATATAATTTTATATATAAAATCTAGAACACATAAAAATTCATTGCTTTGCTATAATTGCTAAGCGCATTCAATAAATTCTCTATAGTTGCCTATTTCACGCAACTAAGACCTCATTTTTCTTAGTAGATAAACCTAATACTCTTATGAAACCTCTAAATGTTATTGCTAAGGACCATTCGCTTTCACCTACCCATATAGTTGGGAAAGTAGTAAAAGCTTTAAAATTGTTGCCGGAATTGTCAGAATGGATGACGATACTCCACCGAAAAAAGTGTTTGAAGCAGTAGTTGGAGACAGAAGGCGTAGAGGTAGATCGTGTCTTCGGGGGAGTGATCAAGTTAAGCAAGCACAAACCGGACTTAATGTACAAACCTGAAGAATGTACGCATGTAGCAGAGGCGCCTGGGGTGACATACTGTGTCAGACCGAAATCCAGTAACGGATTCCTACGGCCAAATAAGTAAATAAGTAAGGATACATGATATAACAGACTTACATTCATAAACTTAATTAGTAACACCTGTGTTATATCATGTAACTGATTTATTGTTTTAATAAATTATCTTGAGAAAATATTGTGAAAACAACAGACTATAAGAGAGCATATTTAATAAACAACACAGAAAACCTATTTTAAATGCCTCGAAACCAATGAAATTTTAAGGAATCTAGCCACCTCAATAAAATGAAGCCATAAATCGATAGGGATTAGTTGGTGTGTACGATGACATTTGAAAACTGAAAACAGATCACCGTCGTTATGAGTAGAGTATCAATTGAAACTCACCGACACACTAAAAGCAAGTAACTCAAAGGATTACAAGATACAGCACAATGGGACGGGAATAGAGAATATAATATGAAATGAGGTAAGAGTAAGAATCACGAAATATGTAGAACGTTGAGTCTAATCTGAATCTAGATGGAGAAATCTTTCCACCTTCACAGATCCAAGCTATAAACCAATAGCGCACACAGATACGACACATACCGGAAATGGACGTATATTTACGCGTTACAAGTAACTATTTAGCACATGTCTATAACCTGATCTCAATTGAACAAATACAATTCTTACTACGCAAGGAAAATGTCTTTCATCTTCAGAAAATTAATGCGGAGAAATCCATGCTATTAGACAAACGTGATCGCGAAGAGTATCCTCTATTACTATTTGGTGTGGATGACGTAAAAACGTTGTTTACAGCCAAGGATTAGTATCTATACGTGACTGGTAACTGTACACGATTTATCCTAATTTTATTTTTTTGACAATGGCATTTTTTGCTGCGAGAAAGTCGTGTTAGAAATTCATCTTAGATATTTACACCTTAGATATTTCAGGTGTATTGTAAGCCTCATTTCGATGCCAATATGATCTCGAAAAACACAATACTGTAATATACGGATAAATGGCAATTGCCGCTCGATGATTATTAACTACACTGATGGGTTGCCTCTATTGACACCCTATACTCCAATGAGAGATACAGGAATTGATGATAATAATGATGACTCACCTCCGTTACGTTAGGTGTCGATGTATTCTAGAAACGAAGAAAAACATACACGAAAATAAAGTGAAACGAGAGATGTACTAACTGTAAAACCATTAAAATGACAATAGCTATTGTGATGATTCTCCAAAAATTATCTTAGATTACTCTTGAAGATGGTGGGCACATAATATATAGCGGTTCAAATGCACGGTATTGAGTTTTACCAAGACAGCATAAGCATCAAATCTGTGTGACTTTATAATCGGGAAAAACTCTTTCATAGTAAAATTATTGCAAAAATTATCATGACAGTCTTCAAATAGAAAATAGTTATAAATATATATATAACATACTTATATTTTATTCTAGTAATACAAAAACAGGACTACGTTCTGTTTTTCAATCGCAAAAAAGTTTTAAAAATAATTTCTTGTTTTTAGAAAATGGTGAAAAATTATAGAATAAGTTTCACATGCTCATTATAGATAACATATATTATTATATACTGTTTAGCATACTAAATTCCTAGAAATGAGTATATGTTGTATGTGTAGAAAATCATTTTATAGAAATTAGGGAAAAAATTTGTTTTCAAATAAATATTTAGAAACAATAATCATGACACTAAGTGAAAACATATTTCATAAAAAGAAGTTTTACTCAAAAGTGCTTTAGGAAACTAAGATTATTCATAAATCGGACTATATATATTATAATGCCAATATGCAATATCGGTATATATGGTATAAGAAAATGATAATATAATCAAAATCAAAAAACAAAAATTTCTGTGTAAAATACGAAACAAGTCAAAATAAAAAATTGCAAATATGTGCTTTGATTTGCAAATGAAAGCAAACGTGAAGTATAAATGAACTGATTTTTGAAATAATTTAGTTAATTTTAAGCTAGATACGTAACTAGTTACTAATACTTTGAAAAATTTTGATTTTTAGAATTTTGTTTAACTGTTGACTTACGTTATGTTTCTCATCGAAGGCTTTTCCCTGCCGTTTTTGGATTTGGATATTGCAACCATTTTACAAAATGTTTTTATGTGGAATTTTGTAAGGGATTTGTTAAGTAGCGAGGGTTGGGGGAATTATGGTAGAGCGGACAAAAAACAAAAATATATGTATATATATTTGTATGTATAAACAGCCAATTATATTATAAGTATAAATCAATACGCGCTACTAATTAAGAATATATAATCAAAAATAAATATCAAGAGTATTGTTAAACACAATATATAACAAAACATAAAAATCGTAACAATAAAGTTAAATAAATAATTATCAGCTCAAGTAGTTATAAATAGTTAACCAACCCTATCGAAAAATACCAAAAAGCTATATATCAATTTTTATATGTCAGTATGGTACAGAGCAGCTGTACAACAAAAACTTACCTGAAAAGCAGAATAGCGACCGGCACGACGAGGTCGATTGTAGCTGGGTAAATAACGACGAATGGGATCCAGTTCATTGATGTGCAACAGACCAGCTGTAAGCAGTTGGGCTATGATGAATAGTGACTGCCCCCACAGAAATAGTGATTGCGAGGGTGCTCTTACATAGGAACCTTCACCGTCAGGTGCATAGTACATGGTAACGACTGGATCGCCATAGGCATCGGTGTGCAAGCAACAGCGCAACTCATTTTGATACTCTTCAATTTGCTCATTGTTATTCTTAAAGACACCATCGATTATCATCACAATGAAAAAGAGTGGCCATTCGCACTCATTGCCTTCGAAATCTTTTATTTCGCCAGTGTGATAATATCTGCAACGTAAGAAAACTATAAGCTAAACAAATTCATTAACTACAATAGTTTTAATGCTAAATCATATACCTTCTGTTTTTATCTTCAAATTTGCTTAGAAAACCGTCTCGACTAAAGCGTTTGAAACCTTTTTTACTGCGTAAACGTGTGATAACATTGTGCTTTGTTTGTTCCACTAAACGTTCTTCATGCGAAGCAAAAGCAGGAAACGACAAAGTTAACAGAAGTGACGCATCAACACCCTGAAATATTGTATATTGCATTAGTTATTATTTCAAAAAAAAAAAAATAGCTACTAATATTCTAATTTTTTATAATAAAAAAAGCTTAAATACAAAAAAAAAGAGCAAAAAATAAATTACGTAAAAAGAAGTTTCAAACAGTAGTGAGCTACAACAACTAAAATTATTTTTATATTATTTTAAGTTCAAAAATAGTTTTAATAATAGATCTATGAATAACCTATGAATAATAAATGTCTTAACTCAACGATAAACAAATAATGTAGACTTTAATTTGTTGTTTACTTATTCACAATTTGGTACACATCACAGTTTATATATAGTTTTCAGAAAACACTATACAAAAATTGTATTTACCTTTGAGCTTGATTCTCTTGGTAGCATAGTTTCGAAAATACTACGATTACGATTATGTGCATCAATATCAACATAAACGACACTCCATGAAGCACCTTTTTCACCAAACAAATTACAGCCATTAACGGCTTCCAAGGCTGACTTGGCCATGCCTGCAAAAAACAAAAATAAAATTAATTATCACAAATTCATACATTCGTTAAAAATAACAAAGATTTAATTAAAATTATATATACAATACTTTTTACTGTATTAGAACAATGCATAATTTGGTAACTGGACGCAAATATTATTTAATATAGTTAATACTACTGTATTAAACTTGAACTCTCACAAATTCGAATTGTCTAGAAATTAGAACCAAATATTTCAATACATTCTATGAACTAAAAGTTCTAAAATTACTTTAATGCACACTTTGATGAAATGCATTCAGAAATGCAAGTTCAAGACGGATCTGAATTTGAGTTCAATACTGATTATTATACGATAAATAACAGTGAAGATGACGCTCCCAATCCATACCAAATGTGTCGCATTCTGAAGCGATTGAAAAGAATAACTAATTTCCTACCGATCACATGACCAATCTTTTAACTCTCCGTAATGAAAACATTGTAAAAAAATAAGACTTATTCAAAAAACAAACAAACATTATTGAATATTCTATACAATAATGTGAAACAAAGTTTTTATGTAGAGTTTTAATTTTTTGATCATTTTTTATAAGAATAAAAAAGTGCAGAAATTAGAACTATTCACAAATTCGAAACCAAGCGTTTCGAATTTGAAATACATCTACTGTATTTCAAATTCTAACTAAATACTAAATATTCTTTGTAATAAAAATATTTGGAAAAAAAATATTTATAAATAAGTTCGTAAAGTTCCCAACAGATCTGCGTTTAAAATCTATGGGGGTAAAATACGTTTCCAACACACAACGAGAACTGTTCTGATTCAATTAAGGTCTGGATATAGCTCGCGTTAATCACTACCCAACTGCTGTGTTACTAAAGATATTGACCATCTGTTTTTATATTAAGATACAAACTTAAATTGAAGCTCTAAAATATGCTATCTATATTTCTTTCTCTGGTTGTGGATTAAGTTCAACATTCGTACCTATTCCTTTTCTCACTTTTACAGGACGATCTCTTACTTTCACCATCCTATCCAGGTGAGAAAGTTTTGTTACATTTTTATTAATTTGTCTTGCGTGGTGAGGGTTTTCACAACAATAACAACAACTTTACAGCAAATTTGTACAAAACCTGAGGCACTTTATAAGATATTTAGACAAGAAAGTTGATTACAACGCAACTGCATTATTAGTATCTCACAATTTAATTTCTAGCATTCAAATATAATTCTATAATATAATTTCATAATTAAAAACTATTATTGAAGCAAACATAATAATGGGGTTCTTTTTAAAGTCGAATACGATAGTCAGCATTCGATGTAATCTTCACTGCTCAAACTTGTTCATAAGCAAATAAATAATCTTACTTAGGGTTATTATTGAATAACAGAACACTTTATGCCTGCATTACAAGTGAGTAAAATATTTGTTTATAATTTTATAATGTGAGAACTGAGTTTCATAACTAACCTGATTGAATTTCTGTCTCATCTCTCACATTACAAATAAATTTGTAAATGTCTACGTTATCTGACACTGCAGATATCATTTTCTTATTGACTTTTAATTTCAAAACAATGATTTTACGTTTGAAACGAACTACATATTTCTTCATGTCCAAGAGCTAATAATCTAACTAAAGCATAGTTACTATGCAAAAAATGTAGCATAAGGCTTAAGCACTGTGACTGTAATTCTAAAGCAATAACCACCTCACTAGCATAACTATTTAAACAATTAGTAAATTTATATTTTATTGTTTACCAATGGACGATGCATGAATTTCGGGTGTGCCATTATTGTATTTTGAGCCCCGTTCCCACATCCCAAAATCTGGTGTACGATATGCACGTTCAACATAATAAACTAAATTTTGTACGAATGCCACTTCATCCTGTAAACGAAATATATCAAAAATTGTAGAGTAATTAAATTAAAGTAACATACCTGAGTATATATGATTTGTAAACCCGATGTAATCATCTGCACCAGAAATATTATATACAATGACACAACATCAATTTGCAAATGATTGTACAAATCATCAGAATAGATTTCTTCGCCGGTATGCAAATGAAATTTACTATGCAAAGCGTGTTGGTTCGATTGTTGTTTTTTGAAAAGTTCTACACGTGATGCCTGTTTCACCCAGCATTCCAGTATACCACGCATACACTTCACTGTGGATTGTCCAAGTTCATACGACTTACCGCGATCATCATCAATACGTCTATAGGCTTGATATAAACTCCATACAGCAGCAGCACAATAAACACTATCACGCACAGAACCAACCTGTTGGTCTGTGCTCATTACGGGAAACAGACCAGTAATTGGACTCTGGAAGCGCAGTAACTGCCGTTTAACTATTCAACAGAAACATATTGACAATATTTAAATAAAATTTATAAATATTAGCTGAATCGCATATTATAAAAACATATAAATTGCATTATACAATCTATTATATAAATTATAATAGTTAGTACACATTTATATGCATTTTACAAGCAGCTGCGTTCTTTTGCTTGCGTGCGCTATTTGTTGCGCAGTAGCGCGCAACTCACCGATTCCATAGTAAATATCCAATTGCTTCACTGTATCCTCATAGTTGGACGTTTTCAGAAACTGGTCCAAATTTATATCTTCCAAACTATTTTGTCGGCCTGCTGTAGATGGCGTTACGGAACGCATTCCACTGCTTCCTGGCGTTGTCACAGTTATGCTAAGACTATGTGCCATGTTCCGTATAGAAAATTTTATATATATTGATAAAAAAATTCAACGCTACTCACGTTTTTGGCACGTCACGCATAGCTAAATTATGCGTTTGGTCCTGTCTGCCCTTTTATTGTTGATTTAATTAAAACGTTCTCACCAAATCAAACATAATTCATATACCCTTCAAACGACAAAAGTCAAATTTTTTTTATTTCTTTATTATTGTTGCCATGCTTCTTCTTATGCTTTTTTTGCAAACAGCTGTTTCTAAGTTAACACAGGGCAACACAGCAACACTGAAAAGAATATTGAAAATTATTTTGGTACGTTAAATAATTTATTTTATTATTGATATTGTATTACAGTTTGTTCAAAAATATAGTTATATTTAATTAATATAACTTACTATACTAAATAACTTAAATATCTTTATTTGATTTATTGAAATAACAACTTATATAAAACACAAAATAGTTTTATTTAATTTAAAATAATTAATACTTGTTAAATTGAATTAATATTAATTTTGTATAAAATAAGACATTATTGATGCACATATGTTACATAATATATTATACTCAAGTCTAAGTGGAACAATAAATAGGTCTGTTCTACGAGCTACTAGTACTACTCGAGCAACAAACAAGTAAAGTATAAATTAAGAGTAACACAAATAAAATGCCAAATTACGTTCTTTATACAAATTTTCATGGAACAACTATGTGCAAAATCTAGGGAAAACACCAGTGCCGCGCACATAAACAATACTAAAATGTAAATTCAAACCAAAACAGTTATAAATAAAATCTACGAGAAAAATCTGTATAGCATTTTAAAATTTCAACAGGCATACAACAGTATTTCAATAACATACCCGCTCTCTTTTACTCTAAAATTTGCTAGTGGAACGCAATTGTGTATACACAGAATTACATGAAGTTATTATAAGTAGCTCGTGGAACAGACCTATAATAAATCTATTACATATTCATTTAATAAAAACAAAGATTTTATTAAATACTTATAGCTCAGATGCTGTTTATTCACATTTTACATGTAAAACATATGGCAAATATTTTAAATTTTGGTAATTTCCCTTGTGGGAAATTTATTTTTAAAGGTTAAATTCGAATTGATTTTCCAAGTGTTAAGCAAATTGCTTCAAATTGAACAGGGAGATAATGAATTTGTGAAATATTCTCAACATTGGTCATTTGTGATGTGATTAATAAACATTGTTTAACTTGTAAATTATCACTTAATCGCCAGTAAATATTTCGTTCTATAACATGCATTTAATGAATCCATTTACTCAAAAATGCTTAGCATAATACATTGTTTTTTATTTTATAAATGACTTGCACTTGAACTATTAAGAATGCATTGAGTTTTGTTTTTAAATCTTATGGGATTTTCAGGATTAGTGACTACATTGTTCTCCTCAGATTTATATATTGTGTATACATAATTTTGCAGTATTCCATTACAATATTCATTTAAAGTTTATTTTTGTTATAGTATCACACACTTAACTTATAAACTGCTTATAATATTAATTCAAATGCAACAATTTATATATCCGTCCATACCAATGGCTGGATAATCAATTAACTTATAGCTCACATATGCATAATCAATTAACCTTGTTTTTATACAATTTAAATTTATTTATTGTACATGCTCACACTTGACTTTTACCATAACGTGCCATTTACCTGTGACCGTGACAAAGCACATTACGAACACTGTGGTCAAGACCAAATATATACATGTAATATTCTATCTAAAATATACCCCTAGCTTTCCTAATAAAATCGCTAATAAAGCACGCATTCTAAGTGATGCACATAATCGCTAAAATAAGACGTATCTGCTATCGCAATGCCAGCACAATTTAATCTAATACCCCTAACTTTAATTCGTTGAAAGTTTTTATCAATTTCGCCACTTTTACGGTCTGAATGAAAAGAAATACGTTATTTACCTCAGTATATCTTAAGGTGTGTCTAAAAACGAATTTATCGTTAATTAATACTAATTTTATTTAGAACCTAATTTAAAATATATTTTTGAAACGTATGTTTTAGAAAAAATTTATAAATGAAATTTAGTCAGATCTATATTATATAAGGTTAAGTTTATCGAAATATGTAACAGTGCTGTTGTGATATGAAATGCTTGATAGTTATATTTATATACCGTTTACACTTATACCGTAACTTCAATTAACAAATTTTGTGATTATAACGATGTAGAATAGTAACTATTATAAAAAATTGTTAATTAAAAACTTTATTTAATAATTAAATTTCTGTTTTGTTTTCATCAACTATTGCACGCATCATTGTTGTCACTTTAAAATGTTTCGAAGCAGAATTCTCTAAAATGCAGGCAAATATAAATTATTCTGTATTGCAGATGATATTTGAAAAAATTTTGTGACGAAAATTATAATAATTGTTATGTATTATGTCTGTTTCACGAGCTACTGGTAGTAACTTCGAATAACACTATGTATCCACAAATACCTTCCACCAGCAAATTGTTGAGTACATGAAAACATCTAAGAGAGCGTAACATTCCTGTCGAAATTTGAAAATGTTGTTTAATTTAAGTAAAATTTGGTTTGATGCGTGAATCAGCTGTTTTGGTTTGAATTAAAATTTTTGAATTGTTTATTTGCGCAACACTGGTTAAAGTAAAAAAATTCCGAAATTTTAATTGTATTAATTGATATAAATAAATCAATATAAATAAATCAATGGATCAAAATAACATAATAAATATTTTGTAAAGTGAACTTAGTAATATAACACAGCCAGAATATAAACTAATTAATATACTTCGAGATAGTGAGATATGTCTGTAATTATTACATAAAATAAAATTTTTTTATTAAATTTAATTTCCAACAGTTAGGTCATTTTATTAAAATAAAATTTAAATAAATGCATTTTAAATAATATTTAAAAATATTTGCACTTATTATTATAAAACTTTCTTTGTTTTTCACATTTTATTTCGCGCTTTTTTCAACTTCTATTTCTGTTTTGTTTTTCAAAAACAGCTGTACTCACAAGACTACATAAAGCTGTTCCATGAAAATATGTGTGAAGAGCGTCATCCGACACTTTATTAGAGTAGACGTGGAACATATATATATATTTATATATTTTAATTAAATTTATTAATAGGTAATTATTTTTTTTTTGTCATTTTTACAGGAGTTTTACTATGACTAGACGTCCTTATATATATATTTTGATTTAATATATTAACAGGTATTTATTTTTTTGTGTGATATATTATTAAGTGAATTTTTTTTAAACAAACAGAAATTCTGAGAAAACTTTCAAACAACTTTGTGACACATTAAAGTTATTTCACATAATTTTTTGAAAATGAAAACAAAAAAGTTATTTAAGTAACTTATTAAGTAAGCAGTGGAAACATGATATTATACGCAAGTTATATTGGTTCGTCTTTCCAATAGTTTTTTTATTTTATCTTCGTTCTTTATATTTAATTTATTAATTAATGTTTCAGCAAATAATAAATTATTTAATAAAACAATGTATTAATTATATAATAGATATAATGATTTTTTATGAATAATGTATTTTCATAAATATCTACTACATATTTTTTTGCTACGTTTCAGCCTGTAAATTGTGCTTTGCGCGTTATGTTTCTTGTTCTTATGCGTACGTTTGCCTTATGTTGTGCTCTTCTCCCGTCTCTTTTGCTCCTTTTGCACTTTGTGAAGTGTGTAGCTTTCAGCTTAAATGTAAACAAAATTATGAAAACAATGCTGCCCGCCGTTTGCCCGTGTATTGTTTGCTCGTGTTTCGTCTGGAGCGTTGTGTGTGTGCTCGAAGGCAGAACCAGACCGGGCAAACGAGTATTGAGTTTTGTGAGGCGTAGCTGATGTATAAATCATAAAAATCACGGTATTGAAGTTGGCACAACAGATAAGTGTAGATTCGCTGGATAAAACGTGAGCTATTAAATAAGTTATTAACTTAACATAATTAACTTTAGCATCTGCACGTTGAAGATGAGATCATCAACAAAATAGCAAGATGCAACGCCAACGCTGAACCAGTGAATTCGTAGAATCTGTACTTAGAATAAAAACAAAAGACGAAGAAGATGAAACTGACGCTGTGATTGGATAGTTAACTTTTGCGCAAAAAGAGTACCAAGCAACGAAGTACTTAATATATTAGTATTATTATTTAAAAGTAAACATGCACAATAATATAAAATGTATATATACGAAAATGCCAACACGGCTTACCATACTGATTATCCTGCTTCTACAGCTTCTGTGCTCAAGCACAATAAATACTGAGGTCACAAAATATCCGAACAACTTTAAATTGCCTGATTTGCCTTATGAGCACTTGAAACGCTACCTCAACACATTTACCGAACTAAAAGCATATTGCCAACAATCCGCCAACCACTGTCAACTGCCTGAGAATGTGTCATTGTCAGTTGTTGATGGCAGGTCAACAGCATGTTGGGGCCACGAAGTTGGCTGCAGTGCAACAGACCGCTTTCAGACTCCCATATGTCCTGGCGATCACACAGGCTGGGTGCGCAGCAAATCTGCGCAAGTGGAAACATTCTACTATCAAACCGATTTTGGCTATATAAAGCAACAAATTGAAGAGCTCAGCGTCATGTGTGAGCCAAAATACTTTACAGATTCGTCGTTGGAATGCACGAAGTATTTGCGTTTCTGTCGTGGTAGAAATTTGATGTTCGATTTTCGTGACCTAATACACCGCAAAGAAATGATACGGTATAATATGGATGTGCTGCGACTTGGGCAATTGGTCGGTCATTGCAGTTTGAATCGCACACGGCTTAAGGTTGAAATGGATCACATGAGTGCGTTACAATCATGGGCACCTGAGCTACGCAACTTCGATGAGTTGCCTATGCCGCTATTAACCGGCGATAATTGTGATATGACAGTTAATACGCCCACATTTATTATGAAAATCGATTCCACATTTAATATGTATCACCATTTTTGTGATTTCTTTAATTTGTATGTTTCATTATTTGTTAATCAAACGCACACATCAGCATTTGTTACGAACACACAAATCATAATCTGGGAGACTTATCCGTATGAGTCACCATTCGCTGAAACGTTTAAAGCATTTACTAAAAAGCCGGTATGGACGCTGAACGATATCAAAGGCAAGCGTGTCTGTTTTCGTAATGTGGTGTTGCCGCTGCTGCCTCGTATGATATTTGGTTTGTTCTACAATACGCCCATCGTAGGTGACACAATTCAAATTTATATAAAACAATAATTTATTAAATTGGTTTCTCTTTCCAATTCGTCTGATATAGATACAAGGTTGTCAAAATAGTGGACTGTTTCGTGCCTTCTCAGAATTTGTACTTCATCGGTTACAAATACCGTTTCAGCCGCCATTGAAACGTAAAAAAGTACGCATAACATTTTTGTCGCGTCTTACCACGTACCGTCAGGTACTCAATGAAGCTGACCTATTGGAAGAGCTTAGGGGCGACGAGGATTATGTAGTACGACGTGTATCATTCGAAAGGTAACAATTAGAGTCTGCAAATTTTGCTTAGGGTTTATATAATTAATATGTGCTTATAGAGCGATTGGTTTCAAAGATCAATTGGCGATAACTCGCAACACAGATGTGCTAATTGGTATGCATGGTGCGGGTCTAACTCATCTACTATTTCTGCCGAATTGGGCGACAATATTTGAGCTACACAATTGTGAAGATCCGAATTGTTATAAGGATTTGGCGCGATTGCGTGGTGTGAATTATATTACGTGGCAAGATCGTGAATTGGCCTATCCACAAGATGAGGGTCATCATCCCCAGGGTGGCGCACATGCAAAATTTACAAATTATTCATTTGATCGTACAGAATTCGCTCGTTTGGTTGCACTTGCAGCAAAACATGTTCGCTCCCATCCAGAATATCAAAAGTATCAGGAAACTGTGCCTGATGATGTCAGTATGGACAAGGATGAGTTATAATTAGGCTGAAACACGGAATGCTTCCATTTTGTATTAAATAACGTAAATTAATTTCTAAATTTGTGATTTTAATCTTGAATGATCTGATATATTTTTATTAAAAAGTTGAAAACAAATTAATAACTGTATCCTTATTTAGTAGAACTCCCACGAATTTCTCTATAACGATTGGATTTTAGTAAAGATAAGGATAGTAAATAATTTGATCGAGCAAGTAAATGATTATTATTTAGTAAAGACTATCAGATTTCAATATTAGTTGGCTTAATTAATTCCTTATTGTAGCTGTGGTCATTATGAGATTTCGCACTCAATGACATTTAATAAGTTGAGTACATAAAATGTTGTAATTTTAAGAGGAGCTGGGTGGGCCTTTATTAAGAACTATGCATTTCGATTTAGTGCCACTTATGAATCCCTTTGGAGTTCCACACTAAACACAAAAAACGGTTGCAGAAGTGGTCGGGTCAACGTCGCGAAGTTACTCATCTATCCAAACCATCAATCGCAGTCGTCAATTTCATCACTTGTTAAAACACAACAATATCAAAATGGTACGGATTAAAATAAGTAGTGATCTTATCTTAAACCATTAATACTGATAACTACAGATATGAGCACTGCACCAAAAGCTTAAATTATTATCTTAATCAGGAATATGTTGTTAGGTTAAAACGACAAAGGTTGGTAGTATAAGTAGATGAAAGAAAACGGGCTTTGCATAGAGTCTGAATTTTAATAGAACCAGTGTCAGATCAACGCTAGCTTAATTGAAATTCAATTATTATAAGTAATTCTTAGAAGAGACAATGAAAAAAATATTATAGACGACAAATCATTTCCGTTTTATAATAATTAACATATATCATGAAAGGTGAAAGTTTCAAAGAAGTTATCCGAAATACAAATAATGTAATAGTGTGATATGAAAGAACTAGTTTAAAATATCGGAATGTAACGGAAATAAGTAATTTCCGAAGATTCTATGTAAACAGAATCTCTTTTAAACTTTAAAATTATGCGAAAATGTGAAACAATTATTTAAGTATTTAAACATTGAATCTTAAATATTTAAAATTAAATAGTAATTCAAAATTCTTATTCTTATTTATACTCTTGTCTGCTTCCATAATGTAGCAGATTGGAAAGATATTTTGACATTTGCAAGTACACACTGAACACAGCTAAACTCAGAATTTGACAGCCGGCCTTTGTTTACCATTTTTGACGGCTTCGCAGGTGGAAAATAATTGTATACATTGTGGCGTTGAAATATTAGAAGTTTTGCATAATTTCTTATCAATACGTTGATTATCTCTTTAAACGTACTACGAACTACGAACTACTAAATTTGTGAAGGCAACTAAACAAACGCCAACTACGAAAACTGCGAAAGGCACTATTTGTGGCTATGTATGTGTACACAGTTTGTGGCTTATGAATTTAGTAGTTTTGTTTATCAAATTTATTGACGCACCATAAAAATATAGCAAGATGATGGAAACCTGCCAGGTCGACTCGAGTCATTTGGGCAATACGTGTCCGCTCGATTTCAGTTGCTTTTTGCGAGCGTCGCGTCTATATTGCTTTAACTCCACGGACAGCTATTTAGATTATGTTGACGAGCAGAGGGAAATGACCTACTCTTTTGATACACTATGGAAAATATCGCACATATTTTGGACAATAGCTCCAATAGTTTTTTGGTTTGGTTTTGCTCGCATAATAACACATTTGAAAACGAATAATGTTGATTCGAATATAAAGGCGGTATTCATATTTGAATTTCTGATAATCACCGTTCCCACCATACTCAGTGTTAATGTTGCCAATGAAGCAGTTGAATATGTTGTTGTAGTAATGACTGCAGGTATGCTGTTGTTAGTTTGGCGAACAAAATGTTGGCAAATGGCAAAAATGCGAGTTTTCGAAATTGGAACACGTCCGTGTATGTTGACTCTGTCGCGAGCCACAACTAATTTCTTAACTTCTATTTGTATATTAGCGATTGATTTCAAATCTTTTCCCAGTGACTTTCGTAAAACGAGACGTTATGGAGTTGGTTTAATGGATACTGGCATTGGACTTTTTGTGTTTACCATGGGTAGTGTGTCGCGACGCCCTAAAACAAACAAGGACCTAGTACGTATGTGGGGAAATGTATTGCCGCTGTTATTTTTGGGTCTAGCCCGTACTGTAGTTATTATGGTCATAAAATACAGCCAAGATGAGCATGAATATGGCACACATTTAAATGCATTCTTTACACTTGGATTTACAAAATTGTTTGGTACACTGCTTAGTAGTGTAGTCAATAATGATAACCTGTTGCTGCCACTGGGATGTGGTAAGTATGAAGTAAAAATAGCCAAATAAATGATTTAAACAACTACTTATTGCGTTAAGTAACTATAATTTCCTTTTAATTTAAAGACATATGCAGACATATGCATTTTATCTGTTTATATCTCTGCTCAGTACATTTTTGAGCTTATTATTTAATTATTTGTATTTTTTAGGCTAAAATCAAAACAAAAGAAAAAAAGAAATAAACTGAAAATAATTGAATTTCCTTTTCATAAAAATCTATTAACGTATTGAAATAGCGTGTAGTGCTCACTTATATGCAGGAACATATATATCCAGAGCATGGATAACAGTTTTTATATCCTTACATAATCTGCCTTTAATGATAAAGTTTTAAAGGATTTTGCAAAGTTCAATTAAAGTAATTTTAAATATTTTTCCATAAATTTAACTTAGTTAAGTAACCAATTTACAACTATTATCGTTTTAATTCCAATAAAAAAACAGTTAAACATTTTCCATAAAATTATCATAAAAAACCCAACTGCTGTTCCTACTATTGATACGCTCTTAATGGCTTTTATATTCCATTAGCGATACCAACGCTATCAGCAATGCGATAATACCTCTTGCACACTAATATTTGTTTGGTTGATGGTACCTCAAGACTTTGTACCTATACGCCGTGGATCCATATGTTAATGGGCTTATCTATATTAATATTATTATGAATATTTGTTTTCAAACTGAAATATATATATTAATCAATATATACAGTGTATCACAATTATTTTTATAACTTCTTTTACTTATTTTATATTAACAATAACTTTATTTAATATTAATGATAATTTTATTCTATCATCCATTTCGGTACAGCTGTGCTGATTGCGCATGAAGTTATGCTACAGAATGGCGTTGCAGAGTTTGTTATGGACAGCAATGTACACCGAATCTCTTTTCTAACATCCAATCGTGAAGGTGTATGTGCCATTCCTGGATTTATTGGTATATATCTAGTATCGATGTTTTTAGGCAAATGTCTACAATCAAATAAACCACTAAATTATCGACAATACATGCGAAAATTGAAGTATATGGCAGTGGTTGCGCTCTGCCTCTGGATAGTATTGTGCCCTTGTGTAGTTATTATAGGTATAGCACGTGTAACCTGTAATATAAGCTATGCTATATGGACAATGGCTATCAGTCTTACAATAACTTTGTTCTTTACTATTATGTTCGATTTGGTGTTGAACACCATTTGGCCAATACACAGTCCAACTTCTGTACAAGCTGATACCGAACATGGCAAAAATGATGTAGGTAAAATGCAGACTCTACAATATCGACACGAATTACCTCCATTTGTAGAGGCTTTAAATCAAAACGGATTACTATATTTTTTACTCTCTAATGTATTAACTGGACTTGTTAATATATTCCTTAAACCTGAGCATCGTACCGCAATTCAAGGCATTGGTATACTTATGCTTTATACTGGCCTATCCACTGGATTTGTGTATATTCTTCGTAGTTTTGGTATAAAAATTGCGTAACTTCTACGGTATGTTTAGTTTTAAGACTAATTTATTTTAAATAAGCAAAGATTTTATGCATTGTTAAGTTATTGTGATAATATATATTATGTAGTTGTTTTATATTGTATTAACATTTTATATTAAATTGATATTAAATTTTTTTGGATGTTAATTCAGGTGTTTATTAATGTTACATTTTATCTATTATATCAGAAGTTGTGGTGACGATTTCGCCAAGGAGTAGAGGAACATATTTCAGAAAACTTTTTTCAAAAAGTCTAAGTCAAAAGATAGTCAGTCTTTAAAACCAGTTTGTGTGGATTGATGAAATAGCTCAAAAATGTAATACCAATAATTATAAAGGGATTTCAAAGATTTTCTGGAGAGATCTGATGTTTTCTTGACTGCGCTGTTGCTTATACCGCTTTGAGTTTGTTTGTTCTTTATTGAATAATTCATTATTAATACACAGTATCTGATTTTTTTTTAATTAAATAAATAGATATTTGATCTAAAAAATTCTTAGTCGAAAGTTTGGATGAAATTGAGAATCACAAATAAAGTGCTAATAATAGTTCTCCTAGTTATTCTTATTATAATCGTTCAATGCAACTATAACCATTACATTATAATAAGTTATATATTATATGTTATATATTTTTATTATATATCCTATAATATTTTTTATATTATATTTTATTGAAAACACAATCTTTTTAGTCATGAATGCATGATTTCGTAAAAAACACAGACAAAGCGAAACTTCCATAACTCGAACTTCTATTACTCGAATTTTCTATAACTGGAGCTAAAAAGAGTGCAACAGCGTTTTAGAGAGCAAATTACACATAACTCTGCTTCCATTACTCGAACTTCTATAACACGAATTTCTCTATAACTCGAATAAAAATATTGTCACGAGCCAATGGGAATATGGGAAAGTGAATTCTCTAAGTCGAATTTTTGTTTCAGGTATGAGTCCATTTTGGTGTTAGGGGAAGTCCGTTTTCTTGTATTGCTTATTTGTGCAAATGTCATTACATTGAGCTTGACAAAGAAATTTGTACATCAAGCTTTTCTACAGATGAGGATCCGATTCTAAGCGAAACGGAAAGTGATGATAAGAGTTCGGTGGTTGAAATTATTTATCAGCCTTCCAAGGATGAAGTAGAAGACTCATTCAAAATTCTGAATTTTTGTTTACAAACGAATGATACTACAACTGATGATCACTATAAGGCTTGGAATCAATTGAAATCTCTTTGTACTGAAAATAAGAAAAAAAATTAAAATCCCAAACCCTAATTTCTGTGTTGTATTTGATTTTATAATGAAAGATCCGACTCATAACTGCAACGCCTTTTGCACGGATAAATTTTTACGGATTTATATTATTCTTGCCGATTTGAGCTATTATCTAAACAAAATCAAACAGAAACCAAGATAGTTAGCCAAACGTAAATCCAGTAAAATAAAAAAGCAGCACGGGATGAAGCCGTACTTCCTTTCCGACATAGTTGACTTTGTTTATTCTGTGCAGGTCGCTAAAAAAGAGTGAGGTATTATTTGTAATTCAGCTGCTCCGTTTTGGGGAAATATATTAGCCATTGTATTCTTCGTTTTTTAAATAGTTTTGCCCGTATTCATTACGAGTATTATGTCTTATTTTTTATAGAGGGTCACCAATTTTTTTTCAGATTTTATGCTGTAATACAGCAAGTAGATTTCATGTTGGTGGTCAGATGTCATATTTTGCAACCATACGATGCTATAGGTTTTTTATGATATGAGTTTCTCATAAATAGAGACAGGGTCTGATGAGGTATTGAACAACATTTGGTTTTTAAAGCTAATGAGTTTGATATTACGATGACTGATGACTGACCGATACGATTGAATATCTTTTATAGAAGTTCTTTGTAATATAAAGAGCAAGAGAGCTAACTAGTAAGTATGAAAATATTTTTAAAATGTTAACATCACAAGTAGTTAGTATTCAATTCGAGAATGTGAAAATTTTTAAAAATTGATCGATAACTTTAGGTAAACAACTCCTAATGAATACTGTCCTTTAGAATTGATCAATATTTTCTTATACGTCTTATATGATTAATTATTAAAAAAAAATTTATTACGTATTATTATTAATTGATAAACATGAATGTAATTCTACATACTGGACTAAAAATAGGCCTAAAAACAATTAATCGTTTGTTTATGAACATTTGAAAATATGTCAAAAATTTCTGAAGATTTAAGATAAAAAAATTATGAGAATGATAGAGCGTTTTTATTAAAATCAATAAAAATGAGATTGTAAATTAAACAGCTATTATGAAGAGCTCCGAATTTCATTATCAATAATTTGTATAACGTTATCACATATGTCGTATATGGCAATGTCGCCTTTAATCGTAGTGGCTGTTGGTTACAAAGTGAGAAAAGCCTCAAAATGTAATTGATAAGATAGAAACGTTGAAATGAAGTAAAGTTTAATTAAATTTAGTATTTAAATTAGCATATAGATTAGGTTTCACTCTGTATGTCATGGGCATAGGCTTATATGGGGTAGTGCCCTCCGCTAAAAGTGTGTCTGAAGTGATCTTGCATATAATGAATATAAAAAATAAACAATTCAAAAAAATATTTCCTAACTATGACACTGCGTTAGCAATAGTAGATGAATGGATTAATGAACTATATAATTATCGGCGCTTTAGGCCGATTAATTAACTTTAGGTTGAGGTTGCATTATCATTAAGTGATAATACGTATTTTGCAATTTTTGCTAGGTATTCTATGTATCATTTCTAAATTAGCGTTTCAATGGCAAAATGTGCTAACATTTCGAGCTCAGAAAAAACGTGGCAGTATCAGACCATTTTAGATTTAGTGATATAACACTGGATAGATTGTGGAACTGCTTGACTATTGCATATATATAATTATGATGACGATTTGGCGTTACTAATTTTTGAGGGGTTCTATGGAATATCTTTCATTAACATACATTTTTGCCTGAAGAATTGTATGAAAATTTTCTATAGGTATACTTGCATCGAATGTGTGATCATGGAAATCATCGACATTTTGTCCACTTTTGGAAAGCAATATAAGGTCTCCCGTTCATTCATTCCCTTTTTTTTTTTGAAATAATCACATTAAAGTTATATAAAGAAATATTGTTTTAAAATTTTGAAGATGTGAAATGTGTAAGGTTATTAGTTTTATTACTCTTTTAAATTACTCCATTTGTTACCATTAGTGTTTTTATTCGAATTAAAACTATTATCGTCTGATTAACTAAAATCAATTACTAAACATAGATAGCATAGATGGGTTCTGGCCCTTAATGGACTATTTATTTGGACTAAATCTAACGCTCACTTTTCTCTTCTTCTTGTCATTCTTATTACCTTATTTCATTGCATATCGAATCTCACTTCTTATCCCCATTTCTTCACGTTGACATAGTCGTCGATATGTGATATCTATTTTTCTATAAGTAAATTTGTCATTCCAGGTATGTTTATATTATTACGTATTATATAAACGGTTTGTATGTACTTACTTATTTACTAATAATATTTTGAACTAATCAATTAAGTACATGTATATTTTAATGAACAGTACTCCGTAGCTTAATTTCCAATACGCTATGTTACTGATAATATATCGCTATATAAATGATTCGCTAAACAAATCAGTAAAAAAAAAATTTATGGACTTTTTTTAAATTTTTTGAGAAATTATTTTAGTTATTACTGATACTCGTATTAGATTACTAAACTGTTCATATGGTGAAGGTAATTATATATAACATATCACCTCCTTTATAGATAATCGCTCTATTTTTATGACGAGATACTAAAGTTATTTCAATCGTTCCAATTGTTTATTTGATATGCTTAAAAAATATAGCTATATATAAATATCTCATATCAATATAACATAAAATCGATTAAAATTTATTACAGTAATAATTTATTCTATTCATATAGTGCTCGGAGTAATCATCAAGCATGCCGTCTGCTATTAACGGTTTGAAGTGGCTTTCGACTATCTCTATGTGAATTATTTATTATTACTTACAGGCGCCAAATAAAATGGTTAGTGTATACTCTATATCTTAAATTTTTACCTTACATAGTGGGACTAGATTATATACTGTTCTTACTTCTTATATTCATTTTTAATAAAAACAATGATTTAGTCTTTATCAAAGACCTGAATTATGTATTTGTATGTTTACGTGTCGTTTTTAACGATTTTGTTGGTTTTCAAGATTTATATATATATGTATATAATTATTAATGCAATGAAATTAAGTCACAGCTTAATATTATATTTGAACATCATAGGCGCTTAAAATAATTTACAAGTCATTTTATAATTCATCGTAGTATGTATATATAAACTTATTGATTAGGCTAAATTGAAACGATTCAATAAATACATTTTTGTAACTAAAAAATAATATGTATATAGTATATAAAGGCATTATCGAAAGGCATTAGCTTCATAAACAACTTATAATGTGAACGTGAGTAACAAAATCTACTTGAAATTAAGCCTACAGCAATTACGAGATTTATAAATAGTCTAGAATTGTTTTAATTGGGCCTTTAGGCGCACGATAGATCTTTTAGATGGCGGTGCATTCATAGCCTATTATTTAATAATAATAATATATTTGCATTCGGTGTAAAAAGTTCCAGAAATTGTAATTTGTAAAACGCGCGTGAAGAGCTATCACCACTATGGTTTTTTTATAGTTTGTAGCACTATATGTACTGTGCTATCATGTGATATGCTGGTATAGTTTCTGTTGGGATTTTAGTAAAATCTCATTTATCTCTCATCCATTCCGTTTCCGAAACAACCTCTCCTCTTTTTACTAACTGTTCTTAATCGATATTTCAATCCATGTAGGAAACATTTGTGTTTCCTAATTCCTCTCATGCCTTCTCCTATATGGATCTCATTAAGCTACAACTACAACAAAAATGCGAAATTTGAGTTGGTTCTGTGATTGAAAGTGTTTATATCAACTAACTTTGGAATTATACTTTTGAGTGTTGTGCGATGGCAGAAAGGAATTGTTATGACAGAGTTTTTTATTTCATTTTCATTTTTCATTTGTTTCATTAAACTCCATATTGACCTGATATGGCTCCAAGTGAATTTTTTTTTGTTCGCGAAGCTAAAACTACCACTTTAAGCAAGGTGATTGAGACCTACAGTTGTGGTCTTAAAAAAAAATTTGTTGAAGGACTTGGATGAAGGCCACACTTCAGCCTTCAAAAAATGTCGATTGAGTATTTAAAGACGATAGACGGAATGATGACATACAAAATAAGGAACTATATTGGTGTAGAATCCTTGAAGAATACGTAACAGCTTTTTCGACAAAGTACATGAAAGTCTATAGATCATATAGAACTGTCATAAGAAAATATAAAATATAAAATGTAGGGTTTGATAAAAAAAACAATATCATATTTTCTTGATATATTGTATAAACATAGACATTAATATGATTTACATTAAATTATTCTAATATCTAAATATATATTGAAGTAGAAAAATTGATTTAAATACTTCAGAAATTTTAAAAATTGTTTTCTAAATTGTATGTCAAATCATAAAAAAATAAAAAAAAAATTTAGAACAAAATTGCAAGAGTGATAATTTCAAAATTTATCTTGTAACTAATATGTCGATAGTTCAGATCGCATATAGTACAATATATCCGTTTAAAAACATATGAAAATAAACTTTTTATCCCAACATAAATAGTTGCACCTTCACAGAATCAATATGAGTGCTTGCTCGAAGGCCAGTGTCTGTCCTCGTAAAGGAGGACCAAAAATAAAATGCGTCGAACTAGTGAAAACGAGTAAAAAGAATCAAACACCAGTGATCGATGGATTAGGACCTTTCCCTGATGAGCCAGCTTTATGTTCCTTTGATCATGTGTTACAATTATTAGGAGCACATGGGGGTTTTAATTTACTTGATGACTGTACTTGTGGCGAATGTGCGTTATCTGTGCAGCCAACTCCCTGCCCTTCAAATTTGGATATTAATTTAGCTGGTTCTTCAAAATGTAAGTTGATTACTTCATATTAGCTAAGCTTCAAGAGAGATGAAATAGTAGATGTATGGAGCTTAAGAAGAGTTTAGAAAATTTTATAAATAAATTTAATTAATTTATAGGTTTAATTTGTTTTTATAATTTAAATTTTCTATATAATCTATTCCCCGAAGTACTAATACATTTTTTTTTATTAAAGCATGCAACTCAGGCAACAAGCCATCTTCGATATTGAAGAAGAAATGCAGCGGTGGTAAAAGTAAGGCGTCTATACCTATTGTAGATGCATTGTGTGGCTCCAAGTCTGTCAAAACAGGAGGTTGTACTTGTGGAAGAAAAAAATCGCAAACCTCAGTGTGTTCTCGCAAGGCACCATTACCACGTTCGTTTTCTTTATGTTCATTGGCTTGCAGAAAAATTAAAGAGAAACTGGGCTTTCAGACAAATAAAGGAGGTAGTTCTAACTGGCTTTGGACTCGCATGCATTGTAATAAGGACGGATGTGAAATTTATGAGATTTTTAAAAGTTCAACCGGTTGTAAGCAACCCCCAAAGAAATGTGGAAAACCAAACCTTATATTTGTGGTCTTGCCCAACGGCGTTATAATGCCTTTTGAAACCTTAAATACTCATTAAGTGGCTCTGTTGGATTCTAAAACGTTAGTAATTTCAATTATTTCATTTATTGCCTTACATATATTGTAATAAATTAAATACATTAATTTAATTGGAAGTACAAGAACACTTTTTTATATTTTTGAGTTATCATTACAAGAGGTGTTTAGCACTGTCTAATTCCGTTATTGCTGTAAATGGAAAATTGCGGTCTTCATGCTGAAAGCAAGGAATCATACAGGAAGTTGAAGACTCATAAGTTGTTGTGTGAAGCAAATGCTTTTAATATCATGCACACGACTCATCTTTGAAAAAACCTGAGGAATAAAATAGTTTTTCATTCATGGTTCGATGGAATGTTATCTCTAGCAAAATTAAACCGAATGTCACTACACTAAAGTTGACCAAGTCACCTACTCAACTGCCTTGCGGACAGACTCGATTACCAATACATACTAGATTCTCCGTCAAAATTAGTATAGTTGTAGAAAGATATGAGAGAGGAATTGGTTTGTGCCTTATTAGGACAGCACTTGTGGAATTGTGGAGGTTTATGCCACATAGTTTGAAAAATATGTATTAATTACTAAAGTGTCAACCTAAAAGAGTACAGAATGGAGGTTAAGATATCTTGTAAAATATTCTTTGGCAAAATAGAGTAAGTAATTGTCTATGCTAGTTACTTTAGCAGTGTTATATGTAAAGTACTTTGGATGGATTGCAATTGTAGGACGCAATTGGCTACTTAGTACGACTGTTCTTTAATGTTTTTTAGACGCAATTTTTAAGCAATTTACGATAAAGATAGTGTAGATCGTTGATCTTAGCTATGATTTATTCAAGGGGCAAGAAGATCTTAACAATTATGTAAATTATGTTGGAATTTCCAAGTGCAGCTGAACTGTGAGATTTAGTACTTAATTAATAAGTTAATATAATTCTATAAATTTTGAAAGCAAAAAAAAAGATCAGCATTTAAAACAAGAGTGTTAATGTATATGAAAAAATCTCTTTTCGTGGTAGAATGAAAACACCTCATATTCAATTCATATTCATATGTCGCGTTTTGCCAAGAATCACGTTATGCAGCTGTCTTTTTCTGTTCTCTGACAACTCCTATAATATCTCTAAAGCTTTTAAAACTTTTTTAAATTTCAATTGTGTTTTTTGTTGGTGAAGGGTCCATCACCATTCTGAAACAATGCATAAATCTTTTACAGAGCAGTTAAGCAGTTAAAGGATGCTGGGCAATAGGATCTATTTCTGTTTTGAAAATATTAAAATCAAGAAATAAATAATGAACATCATAAATCATAAATTTCAATAATATATATATATTTTAACACATGTGAAAATATAGAATATATAAAAAATATATATTAGACTTAAATAATTCGGATTCTGACATGTACATTTCAGAAATGATACACCTTTTTCTTGAAAGTATTCAAAATTTTTAGAAACACCTAACAGTGATACATTAGTTTAACACCACTAAGTGACCTCCAGATTTCGGGTCCTGAATGAAATCATCGCTTGATAGTACATATTAATATTATATTTTCTTCACCAAAATATTTTAGTTACTCAACTGATTTTATAGTTAATTTTATTTCTTCCACAAATGTTTCGTAGCACTCACCAATGAATACACCCAGTATCATTTCAAAAGTAAAATTAAAAAACGTTGATTTTCAAGGTGCGATAAGAGGATTTTCAGTTCGTAGACAGAGATGTCTAATAGCAGATAAAAATTCTATTAAGTATATTACAAAAATTGCTCATTGGTTCCATTGAAGTTAACCATACACAGTTGCACTAATGCGAAGTAAATGCGATAGTTGGTAGCAGAGGTTAAGCATCTTAATAGGATAGGATATTTAATTTCCCAGTTTTCCCTTTCACCCACACCTAATCTCAACTGTTAATCCTGCCAGTGCTGTGACATTGTAAGCCCAAAGCTTATTTAATGCTGAACAAAATGTAGGCAGTAATTTGGTATTAGGGAAAGTTAAGAAAAATTACAGAGAAATAGAGTAGCGGAAAAGTGAGTACGGGAAATCGTATTGAAAGCGTGGAAAAATGACCATTAACAGGCAGAGAGGGTAATTTTTATTTACCGTTGACAGTGAATGATTATTTTTTTTTTGTTTTTGTTCCTGGTGTACAGTTTTGTTTTATTCTCTGGTGTAAATGTAATCACATCGGAAGCAGGACAATGGTACTTCATTTAGAACAATATGTCTGAAATCTTCGAAAACTTACGGTTAAAGGTTAAACAGAGTAGAATGCAAAAATACAGCTCATATGTTATATGAGTGGATCCGTGAGTTGTGAGCACACAAGTTAGAGGAATTGTTTCAAAATTTTATTATACTAGAGGTTTTTTCTATTTTGAATAGTGATGAGTGTTACTTCTCAGAATGAAAACTGAGACTTACCCTGTTGGAAATTTGAGGCTAAGTCAAGATTAGTCGGTAAACGCAGTGAGTTATTGTCTATTGGGCTGTATGTTTTTCAAACCAAAAATTGAAATCACTATATTTGACCACTATGGCTAATATATTCTTCAACTAATATCTAAAACTAGTGTTTAAGCTTTTATATGAAAAAATAACGTGAATTCTTTTTATAGGATATTATGTTAAAGAATCACAGTCCTGTGATTCTGCGATTTCCTTATATCCTTTCCGGTGTGGTCGGGAGTAGAAAAATTTGAATCTTTTACTGCAGCTAATAGAGTTTGTATAATTTTAAAGGATCAATTAATTATACATTTTTTAACTCACTAAACAGAATTTGAACTATTATATAAAAGTTAAGAAATAAAGTAATGGCTATAAACATAGATTTACCTGGTTCCCTACGTCGTATTTAAATCAATATTTCCTGTAATGAAAAATTATGTCAATATGGTTAAAGGTATAAACTTTCTTAACTTAGTTCCGAACAATCACATAGAATGTGAGTAGCTGTTTCATAATCTTTCAGGCTAAGACTTACATTGAACAGACTTATTTTGTTGAGATAATAGCAACTGTTCTGATGACCAGTTAGGTGATCCACGAGTAACTTCAACTCTATCATACTAAAAAGTGGGATCGATTTAAATACAGTTTGACTTTAATTATTTAACTACTTTTTATTCAGTTTACTCGAACAAGTTTTGAATGTTATTATTATTTTAGTAAATTATTTAGTGGGTTTTTCTCTATAACTGATATCATCATTATAAAAATTTATCAAATCTTGTTAAAAATATATCGCATAAGCTGCAAATCATCTCCGTTGCATGAGAGAAATGATTATCATCCGCAAACCATTTAACATTTATTTCGGTTACTAGAGGTTTGAGGAGTTAAAATCATAGTTGGAATATTACAATACATACGTCTCATGCAGATGCCAGTATTAGACCGATTTGCTAGTGTAGTAGCATTGTGATATCATGTGAGCACCTCATTAAATTCAATAAATGATAAATGAAGCTTAAAAGTATCTTAAAATTATATTGCTATTCCGTATCGATTGATATGAAGAACTAAGAAAACAGAATATTCTCATTAACAAAATCTTCTGCTATTCCAAACTTTGGTTTGAAATTAATTTTCTGATATAATGAGAAATTATTTTGAAAATATTTCTGCCTTTTAATAACTGCTGCTTTCATATCTTTTTCCAGTTTCATTCAGTTCTGTTTGTGTGAATCTGAAGTGCATGTGGGAAAAATGTTCATTATGAACGGCTTAACAGATTTCCCCAGAGACAAGGACTAAGCCTTTTTGCTTACGTACGCAACAACAACAACAACAAAAACAGAAACAACTGTGGCTTTTTTCATAGGACATAAGTTCCAGTTTCTGTGCTTATGTTGATTTCTATATTCTATTTTATATATATGTAAATGCATATATGTAGATATATGTATGTATATAAATGGGTGTATATATGGAGTGAAGTGAATAGATTTTCATTTGTGCATTCAATTTTTTTGTCAAAGAAAAATGACAAAAATGTTTTTGCCAATTTTCTTCTTTGATGAGTTTTTGCTTTAATAAGCAAAATCGGATTTTACGGAAGTAAAAAAAATAATTTTTATTCAAATCGCATTTGGACTGCGTTTACCACACATTTTGCTTATGAAAACACAAGAAATGCGAATATTTTTCTCTGTGTACAGCTGTGAATGCTACAACAACCCAACGAGCCAAATACAACGCATCGTGTCGCGTCGCGTCGTGACGTAACGCAATGCGTCGTAGTCCGTAGAACTTAAAAACTAATTGTGGACAAATTTAGGCAACATCAATCATAACACTCGGACTTTATATTCCTTTTACGCCGCTTCCCCTTGCCGTTTGTAATCAGATCAACGATTTTATCAGTTGCGGAACCCTCCTTTAGAGCGACCGCAGAAAGCTTAAGCCAGCCTTATATGTTTGCCCTATTTTTAGTCATTTTGCATGTTCATAATTGTGCTGTCTTGGGGAAGGGACTGAGTAAGTGGCCGGCCAGTGGACAATACAGTAAAGCCTTTTATACAGTATTACCTTTCATGTATGTAATTATGTTGTTGTTTTTGTTATTTTTGTTAATGAGGATATCATGTTTATTGTCATGTACTACATAATAGCCTGTACGGTCTAAGCACTAAAAAACAATAATTAACGTTAATATTGCTCATCTTTTGCCGATATGCGCCGCGAGCAACCGGTAACGCGCGCGTTGTCTCCATGTTCTCATTGCGTATCTGTGGACCCAGTTGTTGTGAAAAGGTATTTTTCTAATTTTAATATTTTCCGGTATTAAATATTTTTTACCCAAAAAGCCGTTCTTATCATTCATCAGCAGCCAAACGACGTTCAACTCGGTATGGTACGTTTTGCTAACATCACAAATAACAACAACAACAACAACATCGGTACACTGTAATAAATGATGGTATGTAAGGAGTAGCGGGTAGCGTAAGTCGACTAAGTGGTGGGTGGGCGCACGACGTTATAATGAATATAATCTGTCATCAAAGTGAAACTACTCATTCAGTTTTACTGGCTGGCAACTGGCAACTGACAATGAGCAACGAGCAACGAGCAACTTTCAACCGGCAACCGATGTCGGGCAATGGGCAGTGGGCAACCCTTGTTTGGGTCTCAAAGCAAAGTCTCAATGTTGCGTTTATTAAATGAGGAAACAGGTGGGCGTCGCATTTACCCTTCCTTTCCATCGACAAGGACGACACGCTCATACATTTCCACGTAAACTCATAAAAACGTTAATGAATATGATTACGTATCTGTGACTTTTTCTATTAACTCAGTATAAATCGTCACTTTGTTTGTTAATTTTTTTTTGATTTGATAGTGAAACGGAAATGAGCGCACAAAGGGTTGCTTCCCTTTATTAGTTGTGTTGTTAGGCGCCGGGGGGAATTTTTTCCAGGAAATTGCATTTATTTACAATCAGATAAAATTGTTTTGTAAAATTTATGTTTTTATTAGTATAAGATTTGTGATTTCTCTCTGAACTGAAACTGAACTGTTAATATCCTTATGAAAACGGTGAAGGATAATAATTTAAGGAAACAAATCCATAAATATAAAGAATATTGTTATATGTCAGAAATATTGAGGATGACATTTTAGGTAAAAATGTGATGATGACGATGAATGGATTTTATGCACAGAAAAATTCACTCCATTAAACTTTTTCATTCGAAAGAAATAAGTAATATATAAAATTCATAATAAACAAAACGACAATATTAAAAATATCGGCTCGATTTACGTTAATTATCGCAGGATTATCTAAACTCGCGCTTACAAGTCCTTTCAAGTGTATTGTGTGTAAGGTTAGGCCACATGCCAACTCACTGATTGGGACTAGCGAGTGCGAATTTCGACTACGTTCATATATGTGTATAGAGCTTGTTTATATTATGTATATATGGGCTTGGTATCTCCACAAAACTAAAATGTCTCTGTAGAATGATGGAGAATATCACAGTAAAATAAGGTCTGTTCGAACATTGTAATACCATACAAGGCTTAAGATAAAGTGATTCCTTATCCTACAATTTTTTTAGTTTTATAATGCGCAGAGCAGTTGTTCATAATGGGATACAATAATTTACAAATATCCTCAGCGCTTTGGTTATATCGACGCTAATGACAACATTAGGAACAGCAAGTGTGATGTTACTTATATTTTTTGCTGGAAAAATGAAATCTACAAGATATATAAGATATCGACACTTGGTGGAAATAAATATCGTTAGGACTACTATAAATTGGCGATGACTATCGTATTCGAATGAGTTACGAGCTTATCATGACAGTAGTTTTACTGACTGGGACATGCTATCAATAGGATTGATAGCAGAAGGAAACTTTAGTAGTATCAGGATCTATGTGTTTGAAGAACTGGGCAACTAATATGGTGGCATGTTTTATACCGCTAGTTATGTTAAGCCTTTTCCGAGTTAGTGCATCTGGGCACTTTTACTCTATTACAAGGTGAGATGAAAAAACTGCAACCAACTTCAGACTGCTGTCATTTCTAAACCGCTCGTCCCACAGCTGTCAGATTTATTCTAGTGACAGCTCATTATATTGTTTACAAGCGCACAAAAGCATTTTGGTGGGAATTTTTCAAAAAAAAAGTTATTTGTGATGGAATTCAAGCGTGATAGTGTGATTGCTTTGCATTTGGCTGGAAAACCACAAGTGGCTATCGTTAGAGCCCTCCAGCATTAAGAAGTGAATAAATGTTTTGTGTCTCGTACCATCGCTCGTTACCATGATACTGGTAGCGTAGCCCGACGTCAAGGAAGTGGACGAAAAAAAACAGCAACATCGGCAGAAATGGTTCGAAAAGTGAAAAAGCGAATTGAACGAAATCCGCGTCGCAGTGGACGAAAAATGGCTCGTGAGCTGAACATATCGCAATATGCCATTCGGCAAATATTGAAAAATGAGCTTGGACTAAAGCCATTCAAGTTCCAAAAAGTGCAAGATCTTACTGATGCGCAAAAAAAAGTTAGACTCGAAAAAGCTAAAGAGTTGTTTCGCTTGGCCGAAAGTGGTGAACTGCCGAATTTGGTTTTCTCCGATGAGAAACCATTCGTTATCCAGCAGTTTGTAAACAAACAAAATGATCGTGTTTACTTGCCAGAGAGGTCAGCTGAAAATTTGCAACTTCGGTTGGCCATCACAACTCAAAAGCCGGCCATGGTGATGGTGTGGGCCGCCATAACAGCCGATGGTCGCTCGCCGCTCGTATTCATCGACCGTGGTGTCAAATTAAATGCGCAAATCTATCGCGAAAATATTTTGGAGGGAGTTCTGAAGCCCTGGGCACGCAAACATTTCGGCCGCAGACCTTGGACATTCCAACAGGACTCAGCACCATCGCACTCAGCACGCGCCATCCAAGAATGGTTAAGAAATGAGGTTCCTCGCTTCATTTCCACCGCACAATGGCCACCAAAATCTCCGGATGCCAATCCGTTGGACTATTGTGCCTGGGGTATTTTGGAAAGCAAGGTTGGAACTAAAAAATACCAAAGTGTCGATCATCTCAAGCAAGCGCTTCGCCGAGAATGGGACAAAATACCGCAGAGCCACTTTCGGCAAAGCAGATTTTGATTTATGTTTTCATACAAAAATGCATTCATCTCGGAAATATTGTATATGTACTAGGAAACTCTTATAAAAAATTTAAAAAAAATGGCACAGCTGTAGACAGTTTTTTCATCTCACCCTGTATAGCTGGGGGGATTCTGCAGAGTCCCGCCCATCTCACTGACTAATTTGAGTATTCCTGATAATCTTTATGATTATTCAATGATTGGTCTAAGATCTACGTACCACCCCGTACGGGTAGTGTCTGCTCTGAGATAAGATAGCGCTAAGTAGGGCTGCCTGTCGGTTTTCGCATATAGTTTTGTCTCACTGCTTTCGCAATACTACATTTAATTCTTGTGAAATTCTGCTTATTAATATTGAACATTGTGTAAAAAACTAATTACTAAACATGCTCGAGATTTTTTTTGATATGTTGATGATTAATATGGTTCAATTAAATCGGCCATATCCGTTTGTCTGTCTTTTGTTAAGTTGCACTTGAAAAAAATTATTAGATTTTTGATACGTAATAAAATTACATATGTGACTGATATTAAAGGTCTGATTTTCGTTTTTTTCTCGCTTAAATTTACTCTTCCTAATGTATTAATGCTATGTGTTTGGCATTGAAAATATTTTTCAATGTTAATGTTTAATGTCAAGTTTTAAGCTCTTTAAATGTATGTGAATTAATCTGTACAACATGAACATCCTACGTCCTTACAACTCACTCCACTGCCGGCTCTATGGTTTCTTGCTGTTTGATTCCACTTTGATAGCATAAAACAGTTAAACGTTTACTACTCATAAGTGCAGATAGAGCGGATATGCCGCCATAACAACGCATAATCATATCACCTTCCACACGATTTAACCGAAGCCCCTGCTGGCTCTAAGCAGCGAAACTCTATCCAGTTTCCCGCTTCCCGACCAGTTCACATCTAGCAATCGGTAGTATAAAATCATCATCATACTTTTCGAATTTTTTCCGTTCTGTCAATTTCCTATTCGAATTTTCGTTAAATGTCTCATTGTTGTAGCAAATAAAATGAGAATAAAAACGCACGAAGACGCAAGTAAAACCAAATCGGATGAGTATGAATGAAGCACCGGAAGTGCAGCCATGGCAAAAAATCTGATGAAAATAATGATTATGATGAAAGGAGGATAATGCTTTATTATCACATTGTTTGCAGAAAATTTAATGCTTACGTGTGTCTCTCAGCAAAGGCTTTCATAAGCAGTTTAAAGGAGTTTACGCAAAGCAGATTTTGATTTATGTTTTCATACAAAAATGCATTCATCTCGGAAATATTGTATATGTACTAGGAAACTCTCTTTAAACAAACGGCACAGCTGTAGATAGATAAAAATATACTTTAATAACGTTGGGATTCATTGTGACCAGAGGAGAGCATATTTTTTAAATGCGAACATAGTTTCAATTTTATTAAATCTAGTGTTGCTATATGGACACACTACACCACACAATCTACCTATCTACACCAGTTGAAACAAGTGAATAGTTGTATCGTAGCATAGAAGTAGTTACTTAGTTAGGGATTTTTGAAATCCACTCAACCTGTATTTGAAGAACGCAGAATTTTTAAAATCTTGTTAGGAGTTGTTGGAGACGTAATGAACTTTTTATCAATCTATCGAGAAATATTATAGTGGCATTCGTGTTAAACACTTAAAATATTTATTGATAAAACTATTCTTCCAAATAGAATAGTTTTCCAAATACTCATTTATTCTAATAAAATTTTATGATGTCTTTGTGGGTGGCTTAAAAGACACCTGGAAATAATATTGTATTATGCAAGCACCTGTTGGAAAAATATGGATCAAGTCAAAACCCGTGATAAGTTGGTAAGTCAATATCTATTTCAGTTTGTTTACTCTCACTTGTCATTACAGTAACAAAGTAATTATCTTAATGGTCACCGTCTAAATTAAATTAGTTTAACTTTGATAATTAAAATACAAAGAAAGGACCTTTTTAGTTTTATTATGTGCCAGGTCTAAATGTTTCCTTTAGTAGATCATTTAATATTTTCTAAGTAATTTTATTACAACATAATTGAAGCATTATATCGCTCTTACATATAAGGAAATCTTATATCTCTGCAAAATACGGAATCATGAACATATATTTTTATTCGACGATTTTTATTCGGTATGCGAACAGCATTGTATATCACATAAAGCAGACATTTCACGACGAAATTTTTTAATTTAATTAATTTTATTAATATTAATTTAAGTGCCAAAGCTAAAACTATCAACAGCTTTACTACCGGAATTATTTTTTAATAATTCTTTCATTTGTCGAGCAATAAGTAACTCGCTGATACAGAATATGTTTACTAGAAGTTCTTACTGAAAACTACTTGTAATAATATTAATTAAATATATCCTTTCAAATTATTAAATTTTTTAATTCTTATTTAAGTAATCCAAATTTTTACAGAGGTTTCGAATAGTAGTGAACTACAACAACAAAAATTCTTTTTATATTATTTTAATTAATTGAATTTTTGGCTGACCATACAGCTGTTTTAAGCATTATCGAATACCCATCATCGGTGGTCTTGGAATTACTTTTTGTATTTAATTAATAATTATAATAATTACAATAATATATAATTTAATTATAATAATATATTTTTTTTTAATTTTGAATTTGAAAAGAAGTAATTATAAAAGAACGATGAGTATTAATGTACGCAACATTCTCCCATTCTTTACATTCTTGAAGCTCTCACATTAAATTTGCTTATTGATTTGAGAAATTGATTTAGGGAATTTGAAATGTGTTGTCGAAAATGAAAAATAAAATAAAAATTTATATAAAAAAGAGTCCACAATCAATCGTATTAAGTGATTTTAAAATAGAATCAGCAGCATTGATACCCGCAATCGTCTTGGTCGTAGCATTAAGAAGATTAATTTTTATGCTTGTGTTTTTCCCCTATTTTACTAATACTCCATATTATTACCGCAGTGATATATGTGCGTGCAATAAATATCCTTACGTATGTAGGACATTCGCTTAACAATTTTTTATGTCGCTTTCATTTTACTATCCAAAAGTATTTGGAAGCATTTTTTAACTCAATTTACTACTTCAAGTTCCGAACTCACGGCAGCGATACAAATCTCGGATAATTTTTCGCATTGTGTCAACGTTGCGTTTGGAGTTTGCAATAATGTCAATTGGCGGGGAGGGAGTTGATATGAGAACAGCCGAATTAAGACGTTTAAGTCACTACATACAATATGTGAAAAGGGAAAATTTGACAAATAAACCAACAATGCCATCATCAAAGAAAAGTAATGATTTCACTTAATTTTTGTTGTTGTTATTCTTTCTAGAGTTTGATTTTTTACTTAACTGAAACCCTTAATGCATTTGCCAGTAGAGACATGAGATTTATATGTACGTTCCCACCCATAGAGTTATGTGGAACATACATTTTTGAGAAATGAAGTTTGCACGCACATACAATGGCATATCCTTTTCAGAAGTACTTTAACTACATTATTTTTTTTTGCAAATTTGCCTTCACTAGAGATATTCTTCAACTCTCTCAACGGTGGAATGCCACGGTTTTAACTTTGGCCGTTTATTTATAGATATTACTGCTTCAGTTTTAGCTTCGATTGCAGCTGAAATTGTGGCTAAAAGCTTAGCTAGCACTTCAGCTTCAATTTCACTTTACATTATAGTTAGTTTCAGTCCTTTTTTAATAACTAAAAACTAGTTTATATCATTATAGTTATTTTTATATTTTTACAATTGTACATTTTATATTTAAAAACATTTAAAAATTTATTATTTATCTGTGCAACTTATCCTTAATCCTTTATCCTTAATCATATTCTGGTTTTCTAGTGACAACTGCTTTCTGACGCCAGTTGGTGGTACCGAGCGCCTCCAAATCGTTGGTCACCTGGTCCTTCCACTCAAGATGCGGACGTCCTTTACCGTGTTTTCCACCTGCGGGTACCAAATCAAATACCTTTCAAGTCGGAGCACTTTCTTCCATTCGTACGACATGACCAAGATAGCGTAGCAGCTAATTTTTTATGCGCTTAACTATGTCAATGTCACGGTGTAGCTCGTACTGCTCATCGTTCCATCTAATTCGATACCCGTCACCAACGCGAAAAAGACCATAGAGCTTCCGAAGAATTTTTCTCTCGAATGCTTCTAACGCGTTCTTATCACTGTTGAGAAATGTCCAAGCCTCTGCATCATACAGTAGAACAGACATGATAAGAGATTTGTAGAGCGTGATTTTTTTTGTCGAGAGAGGGCTCAACAAACAAACCCTTTACTCAATAGAGGGCATTGAGTATATGGTTACCGATAAATGATCAATTATATAAGTGCCATATCATAGTGTTTGGAGGAAGGTTTAGTATCTCATAGCAATATACTCGATCTTTAAATATTTGAATTACGGGATAATGGTACACTTCAAATTCCAGGACATTGGTGTAGGTCCCTTTGTGGTTAATGTTGGTGGTTGTGTTTTCATCATCAAAATAGAGCAAGTATGATAATATCATAAGATTCCTGTAGTTTTAACGGATTAAGTTTTTGGTAGGCTTCATCTTTAATGAAATGAAAATCGTAAACATACTTATTTGTATAAAAATATGGTATCAATATCGGTTATGCTATATGTAAGAGTGTGCGCAGAACACGATGGTCTTGATCTAACTAAACAGAGTATCTTATTAAACTGAATTGAGGCATATACTACCAGTCTTACATTTATGTTAAATCTTTAATAGGCAAATATTTAGAACTATTATACTTCCTATTCAGGTATAAAATTAATAACTTTCAATGTTGTATTGGTCCTATTCTCTATTCCATACTGGAATTATGGAAGAAGAAACTCTCTTAAATTCTCTATTTGTTACTAAAACTTATACTGAATACCGATTACTTTTAGGTTATGTTTATGTAAGCAAAGTACGCTTATATTACTTACGTTTTTACTTCAATTGTTACCTTAAGTGTTGTTGTTTTTGTTGTTGTTGTTGTTGTTTTTATATAAAATTCGTCTTTCCTTTAAAATTTTTTTATATGCCTCATTTGTTGTTGATTTCAAATAAATCATGACGTCGACTGCATTTCTACCGTGAAATGAAATGAACTCGATACACTTCCCCCTTTTCATGCTTTTAGGTCTTCTTTTTCTTTTTTCATTTTGTTCCCACCCACAGAAATCGTAACCGTAACCGCAAAACGTTTATTTTGCTCGGTTTTGATTTACAGTGTAAGTCCCAAAAGCACGACAGTGTCGACGTTGCGTCTCTGTTGCCTGCTGTCTTGGGCGCTCTCATGTGTGAAAAGGTACTTTTTGCGCTGATACTGAAACTTTTTAATGGAATGTCTTTTGGGTGTACGAGTATTTTGCTAAGTTTTAAGTGAAGGGTTCGGGAATAAGAGTGTGTCGATTGTGTTCCCAAGGGTTCTGTTTTGGTGTGTTTGTGTTATGTGTCGTATTATTAGTACATGTATGAATTGGAATGAATGTCTGCTATAAAAGGGTTAACAAATCGAAGGTGTTTCATGTGTTCATATTGCTTTTTAAAAATTTTTTAAATATAGTTATTGTCAGAATTTTTTTAAAAACTGTGTAACTTTAAAGAATTTATAGTAGGTCTTATTATAACAAGTAATTATAACATACTTGGAAAAAAATTAATACCTTCAATGTTGTAATCAATAAACCCCTCTCCTATTTCTGGTAAACGCCTCCTAATTTAACCAACTAATGAAATCTATTAGGCTATCTATAGAAAATTACTTGACGGTAATACGGTATTATTAAAATAATATCGTATTTACATTGATCTAGCAGAGATAACTAAGATAGATTTATCAGATTTCTTTGAATTTATTTTAATGTTAAATTTAAGGATTTGACAAGGAAACGATTAGCAGTTTGTGAAAGTGTTGATGTCTTTTTTTTTTTGTACAGTATGTGGAAAGCATCAAAAGCCACGGTGTGAGACTTAAACCTCCTAGCACCACCTCTCAGGAATGCATAGAGAATAGATTCTGAGCAGGGAACCGTGCAGGTCTGAGGGTGGAAATCTGAAAGAAAATGAAATAGTTGATCAAAGCGCTTAACATTTATGAAGTACATTTTTTTATTTTAGATTTAACACTTCCATGTAACACTTCCAACATTAGAACCTTCTTCGAGATAGTTTCTGTTGGTGTACTTTTGGTATGGCACCTCCAATAAATATTTTTTTCAAAGCTTTTGTCTGTCTGACGATGTTATTCTAATTTTCTACTATAGTTCAAGACGTCCTTCCCTTAAAACTCCTTTTTCTTCTTCTTTTTTTTAACTTAGAGCTTTGAAACTAATTTGATAAAGTAAAAAGAAATCGTCATATTTTTTAATGTTTAATGACGTGTTGCCAACATTTTTATTACGCTCTTCTGAGTGGCAACAAATACAACAACAACAACAACAATGAGAGCGTATGCAACATATTTTCAAATAAATGAACAATAATGAATACAAACATATACTTACACATTGTGATGGGTACACAGGCCGTCGTATGGACATACATATATATGAAACAACATTAAAAGTATATATAACAACAACAACAACGTCGGCAATAACAATCAAAGTCATTCATACCCAAGTACTTTTAATGCATTAAATGCAAAGTTTTTGCGGTGTAGGTGGAAGAAATAAAAAAAAATAAAATAAGTAAGAAATACAAAACCCATTTTTTGCAACAATTTTGTTGTTGTTGTTTTTTCACATAATATTCCAGATTAGAAAGTAGAGTGAGACGCATCTGCATTTGGGCTATAAGTCGCATACTGCTATCCCACTTTGGTCCCCACTCGCAACGCCGAGTCGCATTATTGTTTGCATTTTGTGGCATTTTGGCTTTTGTGTCATTTTTCACATTTTGCCTACTTGTGAAACGTTTTAGCAAAATGAAATGCGAAAAAATCACAAAAAAATATTAGAGAAAATTATAAAAAATAGCAGTAAATAAAAAACAAGGGTTTGCAGTGCTTTTTTGTTTTTCCATTAGGCAAAGTCAGTATGGGGCGCAACATAACAAAGGCAATGAAAGTATGTTAGGAGACTTGCATCATATGTGGGCTGATGGGTTTATTTCCGGAATGATTTTGATTGCTTATATTTTAAATGTCGTTTTTTCCATTTATGGACACTACCTTGGAAAGGTGGTTACATGGAATACAGATACTATTAAGAGATCTATTTCCCAAAATTCGAACAATATTTACACGTAATCAAACTGAAAGAGACAATGTTTTAGAAATTTGCACTTTACCCAATCCATCATCAATGATATATCAAAATATATATTCTCCGAATAAGTTCACTGCGAATAATAATTGCAAATTCGAATATGCGAAAACTCCGGATTTACAAAAAATTCATTTTTTTTTCAACTCTGGAGACTTTGTTTACTATCCGATTAATCGGTTTCTTCTAATACTTCTTAAAACCGAATACGAACAGCACTAGTTTCCACATCTATTTTTTAAGCGGTTGTGACATATGTTTTTCAAAGATTATTCTTCTTGGATGCCTCTAATGTATTCACACCACTTTTGAATAGTTTCCAAGTTTCTATATCATATAGCAATACAAGTATGCAAAGAGACTAGTAGAACGTTGTCGCCGTTTGTCTATAGAGAGAACTTTCTAAATGTTCAGATGTATTGACTAGAGTGAGTCATTGGTGGTCCTTCACAATTTTGAATCTATAGTTGTCAACAGTGACGTGGGTCCTAAGATGCCCAAGTTATTTGTTTGTTAAGAGAAGGTATTTAGTTTTTTTTTTTTGAATTGCAAAAAGAGGGCAGAAACGGTGGAACAACATTCACCAGCGGCATCACACTTTTGTGAAAGTATGTGCCAGTCTTTAAATTCTCCTACCACCGTTGAATGATTATTAAAGATATTTTATCTATTGGGCATATTTTTCCAATTTTTTCCATTTGAGTATAATCGACCGGTAGATGACTTGAACGGTGCGACGATAGTGAATGACACATCAAAATTCATTGATGCACAAAACTAATAACACAAAATCTGTTTTATTTTTATTACATTGCCTTCTCTACGTCCATTTTAGGTTATTTGTTTTTGGTTTTATTCTATTTTGTTTTATTTTCTTGATCTTTATTTTGATAAACATATCATGACTGCTTCCACTTGCTTTAACAGAACTCTCCGCATTTAGGTGATACCGTATAAATGTGAAACTTCCACACGGTAAACTAATCGGTAATCATTTCCTACTAAGTTGGGTGAATAGATTTTGCTTCGTCTTACCCCGTCACGTCTTGTTAACTACCACATCATCATTATCAGTATGGCAGACTTGATTATGACGATACTTTAATGCCCATGCATTTATTGAAAACATTTAAAGAAACGATTGAATGGGTGGTTTGGTTCGTGAAGTATTAGAAGAAGTGAAGAAGGGTGATTATGTTTGATGGATTGACAGTATGAATCTGTTAAATCAACAAGCTGTCGCTGTAGCTGCTGTGACTACAATTACTGTTTCCAATATGTGTATAGTACATGACCCGAGGTTATTTAAGCACAAAACAAATACGAAAATCCACTCCCTCTCCCACTGGTTTCACTTTGTTATGTTTTATGAAACTTTACAGTTCTGCAGCATTACTGGTTAGATTACAAGCAATACCTTGAGCTAAGCAATAAAATTCGTTGGAAGATTTGTTGAATCCACAACGATTTCGCACTCGCATTCGCACCCACCCATTCACTCACTCGTTGGCAGCCGCACTTACTCGCTTGTTTGCTTACTAGTCGCCGTATTCAGTATTTAATATCCGCATTAATTTCAACTTTTGGGAATAATCATTTTTATTTGTTTGGGAGTTCATTTGCCTGCAGGTGTTGAAAAGGTCTTTCGTGCTGGTTTTAATAATAAAAGTGGAAACATGAAAAAGAGAAAATAAAATACTGAAACATTTAAGGTTTGATTTATGAATATTAATTTCAGCTATTAAAATAATTAGCTAAACGATTTGTACAAGCTTACATGGGCATTTGCTCGGATGCATAAAATTTGAGATTAATTAAGTAAATAAAATTAATCTTGTTTACCTCTTTATAAGAATTCAGTGTGGATCTAGCTATGTGCTGGTAAAAAATAAAACAATTTTTATATGTGGAACAGTTTTATATCTATGAAGATGATTCTACATTCCGCAGAATAAGCATACGACAAGAGGGGTTAGAATCTCACCTCGTGTTGTGGATGCCTAGCAAAAGGAAATACAACAGAAATATAATAACATATAGTAAAAAGATTGAAGAAAACATAAGAAAATATTTTATTAGAGGAGAGTAACTATTTTTATATTGAATGTTAGTATATGTTCTCCTCTATTGGGCCAATAATGACTAATTATATTACGACCGTCTAGTGCATATTTGTGCTATCTATTTAATAATAAAATTATTGCTCATAACCTGTATTGTTTATAATAAGAATGTAGAAAGTCAAGGTCCCAAAATTTAATTTAAAAATCTGTACTTTCTACCTAAACAGAAAGCGGTAATAGTATCAAATGTTATTACAACTTTCGCTGACGATTTTAGTGAAGGATCGTGTTGTTAAGTTCCAACAAGTTATACTCGTTGATTAGATTGGGTTTACTTGCGACTAGTTAGTTGACTTATTTATTTATCGTATCTAATACTAATTCCTTGATAAATTTTTGCCTTTTTATAGGTTTTAGTTTTCATAACATGTAGGTTCAATTGGTTATAAGTTCAAATGAATCGCTCAATCGTTAAACAGGTAACTTTGTTCGTTCGTGTGCAGAATATCCCTTACCGTAACTATCCTGACAAGTTTTTGGGAGCTTCTTAACCAAAAATTTTAAAAAATAGCAAAAAATTATATTGTGATGTCGAACTCAGAGTATATATGTATATATATATATATTATATTGTGGTATATTTTCGGAAAAGAGATATGATTAGATAAATCTATATGATGTTAAGTAGGGCATAATTAATTTGCATGTAGACGCATATCACAACTACCTTTTTGAACCTACTCCTTCTGGATATTATGATAATAAGAATCATTTGCTTGCTTTTGGTTCAAGATCTATTATTCGCGTAGAACATATTCACATTCATTCATAAAATATATCTTTACTTTATATATAATTAAGTATAAAATAGATTGTAAAATAAATTTAATAGAATTTAGCAACCTTTAGCAACCAAAATAGCTTTAATGATTAATATAGTTAGATGATATTATTATTTTATTACATACATTTTTCACTTAAAACTAGTTATTTATATATAAATTCAATTCGAAAATATTATTTCCTTTCTCATTCATTATGGGTGAAAAATCAGTAGTAAAATCTGCATCAGTAATCAGCTAGAAAAAATCAGTTTTAATAATATTTTAGTAAGGACCTCATAAGCATAAAACAAACAGAAAATTCCTGTTAAAAGCAATAATAAACTTTTTTGAAGTAAACATGGCTATGCAACAATAACATTAAGTCTAAAAGGGATGCTACATATCTCTTATAATTTTTTTATTTTATTTTTTGTTTGTTTTTTTTTTATTTACAGATTTTTCACTCAACAAACATATAATATGTAGTGCCGACAGACAATTCAACAACTACAACAGCAACAACAACGGATAGAATGTTAACTACAGCAATAGTAACACTGACAAGGACGCTACTTATGGATGCGACAGGAGCGTACTCAGAATATAAAGGACATTTTTTTAAATGCTAAAGCAGGCAGGGTTTGAGCATCACCATTTATTAATATATTTAATATAATACTAATATAATTAGATAACAGTGCATTTGTTATCTCTTTCAGATACCTACTTCCACTGGAGTACTGGACAATAGACTACTATAAAAGTAGAACTATTGTATATTAATGTGATAGGACACGATTTTTATTTTCTGCATTCTGGGTCTAGCGGTAGCCTTTGAAAAAATTGTTTAAAATAAAAAATTTTATATCTGTTTTTTGATTTTAAATTTTTTTTTAAACCTATGAGTTCAATTACTTCAAACAGCTACGATATTATATTATATGACCACCTAAGTGTAAATGGAATTAAGTATCATCTAAATGACACAATAAAATACATACAAAATATTAAAATAGAACAATTATGCTTTGTTATTATATGGTCTTATACAGAATCACATTTTTAAACTACATAAGAATTATAAATTTTAAAACTGTTTTTTTTCCTTCAAATTATAACTTTCGAAATATTTTAACGGATGCTTAGTTGAAATGAATCTGAAGTGAGGTTTTTGTTGAACAATACATAAGTTGAAATTCCATATCATTAGTCAATAAAAAAATTATATGAAATATTGAGTTAATGCAAATCGACATTACTTTCAGTATTTACATATATCACTTAAATAATATTAAATATTGAAAGAATATTAATATTATTAATTTGTAAGATATATGTTTTAGCCATCTATGTAGTAAATGGTAAATATATTTTATTTAGAATATAGAAGCATTTAGAAGTCTGAATAAATTGGAACAAAAATGAATTGGTGGGCCCATCAAGAGGTTCTAGTAATGCATCTTTTAAAAATATATTATTCACGCTTTGTAATCACATCTAAAAGCCAATTTTATTCTACCTATTGGTCGGCTTTTATAAACGTCTATCAATCTTGGCTGCATCCAGTAGTCTCTAGCCTGAAGAGCAGTTAACTGACACTAGTAAATAGTTCGGCGTAGCTTTAAGTCATTTGTTACCTGTTCTAAATATGCGTACGTTCCTTACGACGGAGTATTTAATAATACTCCGATAATTGCTTCAGTGCTCACAGTTGTCATTTTAACGAAATAGTATTATGATTAAAGTATGCTAAACTAAAAAGTAGGAAGCGGGGTCATGAAGGTTTGAATTGGTATTTTGGTGCTGTTGATGTTGATGTTTTTGTGTGAATCCCTATTGTTCAGCCACATTGTTCATAGTTACTTCTATTAGGTAATTCTGTCATTGGTATAAATTACTATTAGCCTTAGCTTACAAATTTTGTACCTTTATGTCTTCGTTTAGACTATATTCTTCAATTTCAACAGGAAAACGTTTTTAAAGAAGTTTTTAATAGAAATATGCAACCCCCAGGATATATGTTTTCGCTATTCGACTACAGCCTTGGTATAGCTGCTGTCGAAGTTCTTCACTATGACGATGTTGGGTATTTGGCAATACTCGAAATAGCTGAAGTCAAGGTTCAGTTAAAAATCAAATTACTAATAATAAAAATCTTTGTTGTGATTCACTAAAGTTTTTCTTCGTCACTGAAAGTCCGTCACTGAACAGCAAAATCCGCAAAATCCACTAAATTCACAAATCTCAACTGATAGACAAGCTCGAAAAACAAAACGAAGCACAAAATGTATCTTAAACAAATAAAAATGAAGAAGGATATTAAATTTCAACTTTTGCTGCGTGTTGCAGGCATGGAACTTTTACTTTATTATTTAAACAAAACGATTAAGGGTGCATTACCCTTACAATCTGCAATGCCACATTCTACGAAACGAAATCTTTGAGTGGATGAAATTTTATTAAAGAAATTGCTACAATATTTCAAGAATCGCCGAAAGTGCTGTTGCTGATGCTGATGCAGCAGCGGGCAAAAATATTTTTCGACTTTTCGAGAATGAAAATCCAACTAAAATGGCAAGAAAAAATTACTCTTGATTGACACAAATGAAGAATAATCGAATTTCTGCGATAATTTAGTAACTGAACTAAACGAGGAGCGTCCCAAATTAGACAACAACAAGTATAATAAAAACAGCAATAATAATGCTCAGAAGAAAGTCAAAAATATGTCATCCCGGAAAAAGTTTTCGAGGCTGACTAAAAGCTTATGCCGCACAGTTTGTAATTAGTGGCGGAAAAGTATCTCAAACATAACAGATACTTGGCGTGAAACCTTAGCCTGCTCGAAATGAAATCATAATTTGTTTTCTATCCTTTTATTATTACTGTAAAGGACTATTTGTGTGTTGCTACAAGGACTAAATATCTTCTTTCCCCTTTCGAATTTTTTCATTTCCTAATTGTTGTTGTCTTACTGTTACTTTCGTACAACGAACAAAGTCATCTCCAATAATGCTCCACTGGTACTGATGATGAAATTATTACATTTTGGATTAATGTGGGTTTTGTGTAACAAATTATCAAAACTTTTAGAAAAAATAATGAAAATTAAACAACACAAAAATATTCAATCCAGAAAAGTGCTTAATTAAAAAAAAAAAATTTGCGGTGGTAATGACTTCACAAATTATCTTTTAATCCAAAATTATTAATTTCAAAAATTCATACGAGTGAAACTTTCACTTTTGCAAATAAATATATAAATCTCTACAGAATTCACATCAATATTGTGACAACACTCATTACTATAATCATTTTAATTAAATTTTATTGCGTTTATTCCTTTTGCCAGATTTTGGAAAGATATTGACATGAACTCTAAATTAAAGAAAATGACCTTTAAATTTATACTATAAACAAATTTTCATAAAATATATCAACATTAAACATATTCATAAAATACAACGTTAAAACATTGATGAAGTAATCATACATTGTGACCGAAAAGTTTCCGGAAATTTTAAATAAAACGCAAAATTCTTTATCTTCATCAATATTTATTTTATCTCCTTCAAAATATGCTCCATTAGAAGCGATACACAAATGCCAACGTTTCTTCCAATCATCAAAACATTTTTTATAGGCGCTTTCCGGTATGGCTTTGAGTTTCCTCTGCGAATTCTGTTTTACGTCTTCTATGGATTCAAAACGCGTTCCTCTGAGTGGTAATTTGAGTTTGGGAAACAGGAAAAAGTCACACGGTGCAAGATCAGGTGAATACGGGGGCTGTTCGATGGTATTTATTGAATGTTTGGCCTTAAAATCGTTGATAATGTTGGCTCGGTGCGAGGGAGCATTATCGTCATGAAAAATCCATGAATTATCCTTCCACAATTGAGGCCGTTTACGGCGGATATTTTCACGCAAACGTCTTAAAACAGTCAAATAATAGGCTTTATTGACTGTTTGTCCTTCAGGGACGAATTCATGATGCACCACACCACGAATATCGAAGAAAACAATCAGCATTGCCTTGATTTTCGAGCGACTTTGGCGTGGTTTTTTCGGTTTCGGCTCGTCTTTTCCTCTCCATTCCGATGATTGTTGGCTTGTTTGCATGTCGTACTCGTAGACCCATGTCTCGTCACCCGTTATGATGCGTTCCATGAAAGTTGGATCGGAATTGGCACGATCAAGCATGTCTAACGAGACCTGTCCACGATGGTGTTTTTGGAACAAATTGAGGTGAATCGGAAAAAGCCGAGCGTTGACACGTCGCATACACAAATTGTCCACCAAAATCAAACGAGCCATCTCACGACCGATGCCTAGCTCTCGTGCTATCTCTCTAACACTCACATGAGGATTTTTGAACACGATTTCCTTTGCCTTTTCAATGTTTTCGTCGGTGGTAGAGGTCGAAGGTCGTCCAGAACGCGGCATGTCTTCGACGGTCGTACGACAGTCCTGAAAGGCTTTGTACCACTCATAAACTTGAGTTTTCGATAAAACTGATTCCCCATAAGCCTTTTGTAGCATTCGCAACGATTCTGCACACGAAATTTCGTTCGAAACACAAAATTTGATGCAAACTCTTTGTTCAATATTTTTTTCCATTGTTTTTTTTCGCAACGCACTACTGAGGTGAACTGGTTTCAACAGCTGCCGTAAACGAACTGTCTGACAGATCGCGCTCATTTTTGGCATAGTAATTAAGGACAGTGCTGCCAAACTACAAAAACTTAAAATATCGAAAAATATACAGCGCGCGAATTTTAAATGAGAATTTCCGAAAACTTTTCGGTCACAATGTAAGTAGTGAAGAATTTAATAAAGATTAGTAGGAGAGATTATGCTCCAAATAAGGAAAAATATAAAAACGACTAGAACTGGCGGAGCTATCTAATCTTACAGCAGCCCTCAATGTAAAAACCATTCTAATGGCTCCTTCTCTCTAAAGAACTAAGGAGTTTTTGGATGCATGTGTCTAGATAATATCTAGAAATATTGAAACTGCACTCAGGCACTAGTAATATTTGTACCGAGTTAAGATTATGTCATATGCGAATAAGAATCTTTGCTTACAAGTTAGTAGTTAGTTATCTGACAAGTCAAATATGACTTACATTCAGCAGGAAAAAGTTGTCTCCGATTATATGAAGAACCTTGAATATCGAAAACTAAGTTTGCAGTCTGGAGAATTAATAATATTAATTCTTATAATGTAAAAATAACTGTAAGGTTTCATGGCAGTTACAATTGAATAGCCAGATATGGCTAGGATTGGTGTACATATCAAACTAAATAGTAAGAGAAGCTCATGGTCAATTGCCTTTTACCACTGATACAGGCACAAAAGCTTACTGTATTTTGTCAATATTCGGACATTATTGACAGGGAATAGTACCTTTTTGATCATATTATTTAATATGCTTAGCATATTTAGCATTAAAAAATTTCCGATGATCGTTGATATTACCTTTGTTTATAAAGTGAGTTTCAAATATATAATATATTGGAATGTACATAATGAACGTTTCTATTTCTATCAATATATCACCTTAAAATCAAACATACTGACCATCACTATGTAGTGATCGAAAGAATTCATTCATAGCTTTTTTTTTTGTTTTTGACAGTATATGGAAAGCATCGAAAGTCACTGTGTGAGACATGAACCCACTAAACCATCTCTTAGAAATGAGGAAAAGATTACCACAGCATTTTTGAAAACTTCATTTCAGTAATCAGGGGAGAAAGGAGAAAAAATAGACTTAGTACTTAGCGAGCTAGATTTATCTAAGCCATCTTCCTGATATACGAAATATTTGAAATTCATTTAATTTTTTTTACCGAATGTCTCTGGAGCTTGATCCACTTATAATGTGAATCATAAATTTAAAAAAAAACTGCAAATAAACCTGTATATATTTTTTTACAGATAAGTTAAAAACCACTATAAAGGTAGTCGACTCAACTCAAAGTAATCCTCATGTCGTAATGCAACAGAATGGTCTGGAGAAGTTGGAGAAGCAACTAAGGTTAGCTACCAAATTAGGGGCATCAATAATGGTACAGGTATAATAACTTAAGGCAGCTAAACAAATTCAACAAGAGATTCGAATCGTGTGGTCTACCTCTTCCAGGTTCAGCCACATTTGCGTTTCTAAATTTCTTCTGCAGCCGTAATTTGGCTTGTATAAGGCTACAGATCGAAATTGCATCGTTTTTGAGGTTACTTAGAGCTTCATTTTTCTTCTTTTTTCTACTATTTTTCTTCCCTGTTTCATTTAAAAATATTTAAATGCTTTTGTGTTCATATTGAATATTTGACGTTCGACGTTCGGTGAGTATACCTAGTATGTATTTAGCTTGATATCATTCCGTTTCATATAAATTAAATGATATTATTAAAAAATATGAAAAAAAACTCAGTAAGGGAATATATATATTTCCAGCATTCAGTCTTAAACTGATTTGACAAAATTTCGGTAAAGTTTCATTTTTGCATTTTTCGAATTTGAATTTGCTCTCCTTTATGGACGCATCAAAGCATGTAAATGCAGACTTAACATTGAAAAGACGCACAAAAGCCTGAAAGCCGTAAAAGGTAAACGAAATTTCAATTAAAAATTCCTTTGATCCACGACTGCCACGTAAAGTATCTATTACTGTTACATTTGCGCTAAGTTTCAAAAGACTCAAATGGCGACGATACGAGTACCACCACAACGGCAGGAGCTAAATAACCACGATTGAATTAAAATAAATTAATTTAGTTTCTTGCAGGAGCTTAATTCTTCTTTAATTAAGAAGAATTTTTAATATTTAATTTAATTGAATTTTTTTACATTTTTTAATATTTTTGAAGCATTAGAAGAAATTTCTCGAAGTTTAGGATACATAATTTTTTTGGGTAGGAAAATATTAAACTTCTACATTTGAAATATGAGTACATCTCGAAACATTCTCTAAATTAATTTGTAAAAGTTTGTGGTTTTGAGAATCCAAAAATATTTGTTATGACCTTCCAAATTACTAACCAATACTTTCATTGGCTTCTTGCTTCAATAATTGACCACAAAGTTTTGCATTTAAGCAAATACTACAGGATTTCCATTTTTATGCCAACAATTTTTGAAATCAGAAATAAAAAAAGTAAGAAATATGCACATATAACATATAGATAGCTAGATAGATTTTAAACGTGTTGATAACTTGTCACCACGTCACTGCATCCTTTGAGAATTATTGTGACACACCCACTTTAGTTCAATAGACGAGTAGTGGATAGTTCCGTTAGAAGATAATAGGCAGTTGATAAGTCAGAAGTCTGAGCCTGTCGAGACTATCGCAGTGACACAGAATGTGTTCTGCTGTTTCCTCTTCTTCACAACAAAGTTTGCAGCTATCGCCTCTTGTTACATCTAGGTTCGATAGATGCTTATTTACTCCGTAATGTCGAGTGAGAAACCCTGTGACCCGGATGCCTTTTTTGTTCAGCATTAGAAGCTCTCTAGTTCTGACTTTTGATCGATTCGGCGTGAATTCTTTAGTTTGTCTGCAGGCAATTACACTATCCCAATCAGTTTGAGCTGCTCTTTCCAGTCATTTATCAATTTTAAGTTTGAAAAAGTTCCATGATAATATGAGGCCGCTCTTTTTCTGGCTATTTTATCGGCTTTCTCTTTCAGCAAGATCTTTGGGAAGTTGAAGGCATTTCCACACTAGTTTCGGGATAAAGAAAAAAGCATAAAACATGTACATAAGTAAATTTTAATAGTAACCAATATCAATAATTCTTTCTTTCTTGTCAATACTTATTTAAATTTATTCATATTAGTTGAAAGATTATATCGAATATCGAATAACAGCAGTTATTGGAAAAACCGGGTTCCTAATATCATCGTCTATATGCTAATCTAATGAAACCGCAAATTGATTTCAAACTTCTTTTGCGGTTAGTGAAAAGAATCCAAAGACTTAGTGTGAACACTGACAACAATTCTTGGGAATGTAAAGAGATTAAATTCAGCAACCAGCCAAAAAGAATTTTAAAATCTGATACTATTAATCAAGAAAAAGAGTGACAAATCTAAAAGGCTTTGAAGAATTTATTTACATAAATTAAATTTCAGCTATGTTAGTTAATAATCGCATATAGTATCTAATATAAAGTCTTGTTGTACTCTGGACAGTATGAATAACTTAGAGATATTCAATGGATATTGCAAAGAGTCTACAAAGTGATAAACATGTCTTTAATGAAATAATAAGAAATAATAATATAATATATATAATAAGAAAAGAAATATAATAAAAAAGAAAAACTATTCAATAAAGTTGCTTGGTTTATAGTGTTGCATTTTATAGTATTTTGCAAAAGATATGTAGTACTCAACGCCCACAATCAACCCTTCGCCTTGCACTATAGATTGTGTGGATAGTCTAGAGAGATACAATAGATATGCAGTTGGTCAATTCCTACTCTCGAGTCCTTGTCTTGTACTCTGGATAGTGTGGGTAACTTGTTGATTATAACTAAAAAGAGACGGGGTTTCAGTGTTAATTCAAATAATAGATATAAAAACTCGCCATAGTTGTAGAGTCTGTATATCAAGAAGATACGGTTGTAAGCGGGTGACTAATTAGTAGCAAAAAATTGGCAAAAAAGTATTACATATTTTGAGATGGAGGATTAGTTTCTTAACAAACCAAGTATAGTCAGATGAAGCAGGGCTTATAATTCTACTTTGGAAACATACAACATGGTCTTAGTGGATTCTGATTTTTTTGTGCGTTATTATTACTTCATTTAATCTAAACAGGTCAGAGTACGTCGCTTATCCGAATATTCTTTTTTTAAGATCTAGAGAAGCATACAATGTAAAGTTTAGAATGAAACAATCGTAAGAAGTGGATTAATGCATCAGCAATTTCAAGTAAACTGGTTTATAGATCTTGCTTTTTTCGCATAAAGACTATGTAATGTAATGTTATCAACTCTTACGGAAAAAAATCCCCAGGCTTTTAAATTATAAAAACCAAAGCAAATATTTTAACATCTAAGTAAATGCTTTAGTAATATTTAATATATCAATATCTTACTCAATACATGTGGCTATGCTTAGCGCTGGCGTAAGGACTTCATTGTCCTTAGAATTATGTTTTTGCATACGCATCAGATTCATTTTTGTTTGAATGCATTCATCCCTTGTGCTAAATTTTCATGGGCTCTCATGCTTTGTTGAGCATTTTTCATTGTTTTGTGTGGAAGACACAATATTTTTAATAAAGTGCCATGACGGAAAGTGTGGGTAACGAGGAGGGGGACTGTAAAAAATCATAAAGTTATCTTCATTACGCTGACGAGTGGCGGCGATGACGTAAACAAATTTTCAGACTTTTAGACGATTACGCCATGACGCTTTTGTTACGCTTGTCAGATGGCAACATAATTGATGCACTCAAGCGTAAGTGATTAGATTCATTATGGCAGGGAATTGGACAATGAGTGTGTGGGTGGCTGCATGCTAAATGAGTACACATGATGTATCCAATAGCTCGCCTGTTACATGGTAACAACAACGGCAACAACAAAGTAATCAAAGCACTTTTAAACATTTATGAGCGTTTAAGTTTGTCAGATTGTGTTGCAAGGACACAAAAAGGATATGCTATTAAGTGGCATTTAGTCATTTATTTTTAACGTTTGCCTAAACTGCGAGGTGCGTATTAGCAGAAAAATAAAATGTGCTGCAATCAATTTTTTTTGGCATTTTAATTAGAGATTTCTTTATTGACTCTAAAGTCAACTCATTTCTCCCTATAGTCACAAAGGATGTTCTGTGGAGCTTCATGCAAGAATAGTCCGAAAACAAATTCAAATAATCAAAATATATTTAAAACCAATTTCATGCAGCTTAACTTCGACTATAGTGAGTAATCTCAATAAATTGGAAACGTTAAGCCCAATAATGATGCAGTTTGAAAAAGATAGGCATATTAATAAAAAATCAACTGTAACTGGTGGTGTTGGATGTGACTATAAGATGTTGGAAAAGTTTTTTGAATATAAACAGAAGGTAGAAGAATATATAAATTTGGTTTAAGGTCAAAAAAATAAATTTTTTTTTTCAGCAGACTACCATTTGCTATTGTCGAATGACAGAACATATCAATTATTTAAAACGATGTTGAGAACAAAAAAGATAGTTACAGTAAGAAAGTTTCTAGTACTGCAATGGTTATTCATGCTGGGAGTTAAAACTTTAAGCATTCCAGAGACAAATACAGACGAATAAAAATCGTTAGTCTTATAATTCCTCTAGCACTAGTGACTAAAATTACGAAAGGCGCTTTTCAACTAGAATTTCATCAAGTAAATGATACACAAAAATCTCTTACAAATTTTGCGAAAGAAGAGTTCACTTAAATGCAAAGATCATATACTCGATTTGTACTACCTACACTAAAAAGACTGTAAAAGTATCGTACCCACGGTTGCCACTTGAAAATTTTTTTCTGTACCAAAATTGGTTTAAAAACGTACCATTTCTGTAAAAAAAGGTCCAAAATTTTTCTATTGTCTTTTTATAAGAAAATACAATTTATATAGAATGTACAAAAAGTATAAAACAATACAATATCCACAATAAAGTTGGGTCGCCGAAAATGTACCATTTTTTGAACATGAGTACCAGAGTACCAAACGGAAAAAAAAGTACCAATTTTGGCACTAAAGTACCATAAGTGGCAACCGTGATCGTACCATGATATATTGAGAGGTCACAGTCCAACAACATACTCACACAAGATGGTGGTCATCATAATCAAGGTATGCAGAAAATTTTGATACTGGAAACGAAAAATTTATTGTATCATCTCTTTTGTTTAATCCCTGCGAATATACCTACAAACACATCTGAAATATATTGTTTGCATTCATTGTCCAATAAAAACCTTAATTAGGATCCATTTCAACTAAGCATCCGTTAAAATACTTCGAAAGTTATAATTTTATGTAAAAAAACAGTTTTGCAAATTTATAATTCTTATGTAGTTTACAAATGTGATTCTATATAAGACCATATAATAACAAAGCGTACTTGTTCTATTTTAATATGTTCTATATATTTTTGTATTATTTCCGTGATATTTAATACCATTAACACTTATCGTAGCTGTTTGAAGTAATTGGACCATTAGTTTTAAAAGAAATTTAAAATCAAAACACAGATATAAAATTTTTTATCTTAAACAATTTTTTCAAGGGCTACCGCTAGACCTAAAATGTAGGAAATAAAAATCGCGTTCTATCACTTTCTTATACAATACTTCTCCTTCTTCCACTTATTATCAGTGAACGTAAACAAATATAGCAGTATCGTAGGGTAGTGCTCTTGCCCGAAACACATTAAAAAATCGTCAGAGTTTGTGTTCGTGAACACAACCACAAAAAATGAAAGCGACATGTCCATAACACTAAAATAGTATACTGTTTCCGATATCTGTAAAATTTTTAATGTTCGCGTTGTTCTCTTCTCAATGTAAGTGAACTTTAACGATCTTTTCACGAAGGTGATGTATTTTTAGTGTTCTTTTAGTATCCTTTTAGTGTCCGTCGAACAAAACGACAAAAAAAGATGCTCTTTAAGTGGTTCATTTTTTAAATTTAAAAATCTTGCGATTTTTATCAAGTACTAGTTTTTTATTAAAATAATTTCAAATATTTATTTAGTTCTGCCTTATTTTTATATTTACTTACGAAAAATTAGCATGCTAACTGATATGTATTGTTACAATAAAAACTATGTATTCCTAAGCAACAATCTGAACGTTAAGTGTTCGCGGGCATGTTCGGACTTTTTCTAGTGTACTGTTCGTTTAGTGTTTTTTATCAAAGATGACAAACAGTACACTATGTTTGGTATTTTATTGTTTGTTTTAGTTCACTGGTTTTAAAGTTGAAAAGTATTTCAGTAATTAAACGTAACGCAATCCCTGGATTCCTTTATGTAAGCCACGTCTATGCGTGGCTTATAGCCAGCTAGATCAACTGAAACTTAATTATGGTTTTTCAAACAGCAAGATTTAAAAATTTAGATATTACTATGTTTCAAATATGTAACTCTATTCTTTATATCCGAAACTCTTGAAATAATTTAGATGTTTATAATTTTTTAATATTGTGGTTCTCACTTTACTTCTTCCGTCATCATATTCATCACAAAATCTTTTACTTATGTTTACTATGTAACCGAAAGAAGTCGGATCCTAACTGAAGCGACCCTCTGGTAAACCGGTAAACCGGAGTGCCGCTAAGTAATTGATTCTGCTTTACAATTACAAAATGTTCTGTCCTTTCTTAGAAGAACAGAAATGTCACTGTTCTAAGATGATTTCATGAGTTGCTATGGTCTTTGTTCTCATCTCAACAATATTGGTTTGTCTGATAAGACAGTGTTGGCTCTGCCTTGAGGTAAACGGCACTGGTAATCTTAAACGGAATATATCTTGACCTTTATTCGAAAAGCTGAGTGTCGTCTATTCGATTAGTGTCGGCTGTTAGTAGAAAATATCTCTCATTGCTATTTAGCTCAGTTGGAAGCACATTGCTTTCTGTCAATTTCTATTCCATTCAACTTTCTGTTTTCGTAAACAAACATTTACAAAACTGGTTACAAATAACTTAGTTGTGATAATATAAGCCCTTTATGAACTATGAGTATCGTACCTGCCCATGGGTATAGTTTTTTACACAAAATTACTCGTACAAAACTTTGAAACTATAACATTCATATGTTTATAAGGAAATAAACATATACTTATCGTAGAACCAAAAATCATCTTATTCAATTGATTATTCCTGTGATTTTTTATGTTTCAATAATCACTATAAATCTATTTTAATGAACTAAACAACACTTTTTTGCAATGTTATATATTGATAGTCTCTTAATGCGCTTCCTGATACAGTTCGTCTCATCAAATTTCGTAAAACACGTTACTGGAGTGAGCTAATCCCACAAATATTCGTGCTTAAAGAACTTAATTTCGCTCGACTGTCTGTCTTAATTTACGTTTAATGATTATGCATGTTCGACATTTACTAATGTTCTGTTGTACATTGATACAGATTAAGTGAGTTTAATCAAATCATCGCCTCGTACTTGAAAAATTCATAGCCCGTATTCGCTAAGCTACATGGGCCAACGCAGGACGTAATGGAAACAATTTGTTGAGAAGCATGTTTACGCATTTTTAGTGAAGCCCCACTAAATTCCTTACAAGAAATGCCATAAATCCACGTTAATATCCTTTTAAGTAATGTAGCTTACAGTACGCGGTACACAAGGTACGCTACTTAGATGTCTAACTCTTGCAGAGTGAAATCTCGAAAAACAATTGATAAAACGACGGACTGTCTTCCGATGGTTATATGTCGTTGTTATGTATGCTGCGTTGCCTTTGAATGAAACAGTCTTTTATGGAAATTTTAAATTCAAATTCAAAGACTTTTAAGTAGATTAAGCGACTTTTATGTCATCTTAGATACACGTCGACAATAAAACAATGTAAGGGTATTGTTGTTAAGGAGGGAAGTGGAGTGCTAGAAACATTTGAACGAAAAAGCAATGTACTGAGTATGCAAACGGTTTACTCTTTTTACGAGATGTGTACTTATGTTCATGTGCTTTGCCGCCGTTTTCGTTAATAGAGTTAGGAGTATACGTATTTGCGAGATGAAGTCTTTGCAGCGTCATATAAGACGTCTCATTGCGGGTATCCATTAGCAAGAGGCGTGTGCAATATGCCCAGTTCGATATGCAAAATATTTAAATGAGCCGATCAGCATGGAAGCGCTATTGGAGCTGCAAAGGAGGTATTGTGGGTGTAGCAAAGACATGTATATGTGGGTATATGCAGCAGTGCAATGAGTTTGGGCTGGAATTAAAATTTTATTGATTGAGATTGTCATTGAGAGAGCTCTTTCTGCTTTATGTTCTGTGCTTGTGAAGGTTTCGCATTTCAAGCATTTTCAGCTTAAAATTAATTTAATCGCCGTCGCTGTCTTACTCTGTAAATGCAATACTTTTTGTTGTTGCAAATTCTGTAGACAAACGCATCTTTCGTCCGGGAAAAGCAGACATGCGGGCGAAATGAACTCGTAAAAAAATTACTCGCATCAATTGTGCGGTTTTAATAACTTCGGGTTTAAGAAAGGGACTTCAATTGTCGGGTATGGAGTAGGAAATGCGGATTGTGTAATAAAATATGCTGCCCACCAGCAATGTTGACGTCGCTGTGCCCCCCTGGAGAGCGATTTGTAATTTTAAGTTGAAGGTTGTGCTTTTCGCTGGGGCTATGGTGTGCTCTACTGCTCGGAATTATTGAAAATATTTTAGTTACTGGAGTACGCGGAAGTAACTTCAGTTGCATTTTCTTATATTTAGAGGCTGCGATATACGATAACGCAAAGTAACTGTTGTTGCTGTTGTTGTTATAACTGATTTTTGCTACGTTGACAATTTACACGTATTGCTAAACATTAAATTTGTATACTTCACAAATCATTGTAACAGGAATACCGCTGTGCGCCCATGGCGTAAGGCAACAACCAGGCAAAGTCTGGGCGGATTTCTGCTTGAAAATGTCACACTTTAAATATTATTTATTACTCAAGGACAAATCCCTTTTTTTTAATTTTTGTACACAAAACCTTGAGAAGAAAAGAGCTCTCGATACGTTTTCAGGGTGAGAATATTTCATATCTGTTAGATGTAGCTCTGTTGCATCAACATATATGTAATGAAACTATACTAAAATTCTCTTCTACTGTGGTTAGTTAAGGAATTTAAGAACAATCTTTAATTTTATCACATTCTTCATAATTGAGGTATGATGTACTATGTTAGGATGCGATGAATGTGAAATTTCCACAATATTTCTGGTCAGTAAGCATTTCTTTATCTCATTGCGATGAAGCTATATCTCGTTTTTGAGAAGATAAAAGTACTGCTTTACTATAAAGATTCTTCTTCGATTCGTAAATAAATGGAATGGTGTATTTCTAGAATTAATTTTATAACACCTAGAATGTAGTTATTTTTAGGAGTATTACATTCAACTAATATTGGGATTTTTTAAATTAATTTCTGAAATGATTTTGTCTCCTTCGCAAATTTAAGAAAGTTTTAAATGGAATTAAAAATCTTAAAACTAATGGTCAACGTTCAACGGTTACAATAGCTAAGTTCATTGGTCCAAAATGCTTTTCAATGGTCAACCACATGCTTCTGCTTCAGGCGATGACCACTGCCTGCCATCGTAGCCAGTGCCAATTGACAATGAGGAAGAATTTTCTATAATAGAAAAAATAATCAACAAAATGGCTTAAGCATGCATTAAGCTAATTGAAATGTTCTCATGCTTCTTTGTGGAGAACGAGGAACGAATAGATTGCCATTTAGTGGGGTGTAAGTACTCATTGTTCAAAAGGCACTTGGACATGTTTTGCGGATCATTGCATAAAATTGCAAAAATTTTCAAACAGTAAGAACTGTGTTAGAAAAATTCAAATAGAAAACAACTTTAAAACGAATGCTGTCATATAACCCAACAGTAAATTCCATTGGTTCCTACCGAAGCTACTAGTTTGTTATATAGGTTAAACAGTATCAAGATTTTTGGAAATCTTTACTATATATTGAAATATAGTATTAGTACCAATCCAGTTGGTGAGAGTTGATGAGCTTTCCGTGCTATAATGGCGCATAATGTTAAACCTTATACTCGCTATTCGAGGTTTGTTTTAACTACAGTACCGTATATTTACTTAGAATATAAGTACACCATGTAGATGAGAAATTGGTGATAAATATATTCTCATCTGTTAATCTGTTAACTCATAATCTGTAAACTGTAATAAAATCTTTTTTTTTTATTTCAATGCATTGTGCGATAATATATAGACTTAAAATATAATAACATATAAAGTTCAGTAAGCCTGAAAAATAAATAGACCCATGCAGAGCAAGCATATGACGTGTAAGCATATTGCATACTACAAGCGTTGTCTCAGAAGAATTGTCTATATGTGATTTTCATAGTCTGTCCAATTTCTGTGACATTAGTGTCACAAATGCAAACTCTTTATTCTGTTAATTTTAGATTAATATTTGTTAATAATTTCTGTTATTGTTTCTTATTTATTCATGAAAATGTTCATTGAAGTTTTCGAAGTACTTCTTATACTCACTGCTTGATATTGGGATGATACCGAAGTGATTTCTTATTATCGTCAATTTCAGTTCAGAAAAATTTATAGAAACGTATGGAATCAAATCAGATAAATACGATGTGTTATCTATATGAATTTCTCTTTGCGATGTTACATTATCATATCCTCACAACTACTATAGAACTTCCGAATAATATTCTGTGTTTATCGTCTAACATGCCAAAACGAATACACTGTGAACCATTTCCTTCAACTATATGGTGACGCCTAGCGTTGCCTCGATTTTGTTCTTCTGAAATCATGATTTTCTCTCTTATGACTCTTGTGATGGTTCCCATGCCGCACTGTAGCTTATTGTTTTTGGCTCACGTTTCATCACAAAATACATTAGATGATATGCTTAAGGGACTGTTTTATATTGTAGCACTGTTTTGATCGTTTTTTTGGTTTTGGGTAACGCATTGGACATTTGATGTGAATTCAGTTGTATAACTGCTCTTCAATATCTGCTTCGTGAAGGAAATATTAAAAAAATATTATCCTGCTTTGGGCAAGTTCGAAGACCTGAAATCCACCAAGTAGCTTTATTGTGCCTGTTTTTTTATTTCGAATCAATATAAGTACAAGATGAATATTGGAATAAGTACTGTATAGTGAGGTTATCAGCTGTTAATTGAATAAAATTAAGTAAATATGAAACTTTTTAATCCTTAAAAAAACAAAAAAAATATTGTTGGGTGAATTTTGCACATGTTGGCTTCAGATGATAGTTTTTATTGATAGTTTTTATTGGACCGCAGTTCGTATTATTGGTGCTTCCCTATATTACTGTAGGGTATTTAGGTATCCTAAAGTGTGTTACTTGTTCTTTTATGAGTTTAAAAAGTGCTGAAACATGTGGAATAGTATAACAACAATAACAATCTAGAACTTCTTTATAGAAAATCAGTGCAAAGAATTGTGCCACAAATATGGCAACAAATGCCAAAGAAAATAGTAAGAAAAAATAAATAAAAATGAAACTGGGAAAAATTAAAGTAAATACAAGCGATAAACGATAAAATGTTAAGTAAATTGTAATGAAAATGCAAGGAGTTTTCCACTGATTTTCAATGGAAAATCCTTGCGAAATGGTCTCGGGCACGTTTGCCATATTGCCTTACTTTATGTGTGTTCCTGCTGTGTCACGCGCCAAGCGCGCTAAAGGTCCGGAATCACTTCCATACCCATATCCACGCTTAGTATAGGTGTTTGCCACTTGAGAACGATATACATAAATTTAAAAGTTTGCGGGATTACTTATCTGGGAATTGTGTAGGCAAAGCTCTGTAATCATTGTAAGTGACATTGATAGTCTCACATTTTCTTTTATTTTCAATGGCTTTGCAAGATTTTTCACATTTAAATAATCTTAAATGGCACACCTTTACGAATTTGTGTATAGTGTTGTCACCTGTGGAGACAAATTACCAGAGAAATTCCTTTCATTCACGTGTAAATTAAGATTTATTACAAATAACAACTTTTTTACAAATGCAAAATAAAATTGAAATTAAAAGTTTAAACTGAAAACTGATTTTTAAATGGAAAGAATGACGTTAAAAAAGAAAGTAATTAGGAAACGATCCAACAGTTGGGAAGTGACATAGTTCTTGAAACATCTACTGTATTTTTGTACATATGTATATATTTTACATAACACACCCAAAATAACAATTTAAACTAATTTCATTTCATTCTAAAGAAATCTATTGTTTTATATCTACCGTAATATAGTTGAGAATAATTCAATTAATATCAAATAAATCAAATTAATTATATAGAAACATATAACATATAGATGTACACACATATATACATATAAGTACACATGTTCATACAGCATATAATTTTAGACGCAGAATCAATTAAAATCTCTAAATAAGTAGGTGGAAACCATCGAAAGATACAGTGTGAGACTTGAATGAATGGAGAAGATTTCCACAGCAATGTGAAAACTTCATTCCAGTAATCAGGGGAGAGAGATGAGAGCAGATAGGCGTAATTCCTAGCAGGCTAGGTTGATCTAAGCTAGAAGACATGAACGTAATTAGAGAAGGAGATGGCGTTATAACGCAAGCGCAGAACTAGGACTAGTAGTAAACTCTGTGACTTTCGTAGATCCACAAACTGCGGCAAATATTTCAAGAGTTGACCGTGGACTGATAGAATACAGTAAAATAATTGTTAAAGTAGAACTTATTACAATAACTAAATAATAATAACAATTACAGAGTTCTCGTTAGTCTTAAGTTGTAATATATGTGTGACTGGTAGTAGATTCGTATGCCGTAATTTCTGTGGTTTCTGACACTACCTATATTGCGCAGATGTGTTCAGTAATTCAACAAGTTGGAACAGTTTTCTTGAGTAATAGCTGAAACATAGTATAATTTTTATGGAGTTTGTTTTTGACTTAGGATACTTACGATGCTTGATTAGTTTCATAGTCACTTTAGAAATGAAATTAAGTAGCGTTGATATTAAAGTACTGGTAATATGAAGAAGTTTCTAAAACAAAGCGTTACTTAATTATACAAAATTATTCTTATGGACATTCTCCTAAATAAGAAGAGGTGCTCAAAGATGCACTGTTATTTTTCCCTCTTCATATTACCTTTTTTCTAATCTATCTAAGATTAAGATGATTGGATGATGTTTTAAAAAGATTTATAAGATATTAATAAAATATATGATTTATTTTAGCTTATAATAAAAAAATGTTAAAGGATTTTATTCAAGAGATAATAATTTTAAAGAAAAACTTCAATAATTTAGAAGTTGGATAGGAGGTTGATAGGAGGAATAAGTAATTGAACAAGAAAAGTAAAAAATTTAAATTAAATTAGCTAATCTCTGTTATTAGGAAACCTCGTATCAATTTCCCTTATTCTGAGCCGCCACGTTTTTGAAAGAATCCTGCCAATTGATGTCAGAAATATTCGATTACATTTAATTGAATTTTTAAAGTATTTATTTTTATTCTTCTCACAATTGGAAAACTTTTTTCATTTGTGATTGTCGCATTCTTCCATTGAAAATAAAATTCAAAAAGGAAAAATTGTATTAAGTTTCCGAAGGATGTTATGGAAAAACGCTACGTGCCGAAAGAATTTTTTCTTCACATTCAAATTACGTTTTGATAAGCCCTACAAATACTTTTCATCAATTTTTTTTATTTTTATTTATTTTTTGATTAATTCGCTTTGTTTTTATTGATTGCCTAATTTGTGCACTTCAATTTTTATGAATAATAAAAAGGGGAACTACAGAAACGTGAAACTACTCGTCCGTGGAGTTTTTGCATTTATGAAGAGAGTGTGTAATTTATGTTAACCATATCTGTAGTGATATATTGTTTTTCATAGATGCTATTTCTTAAATCAATGATATTTTTCTGACTAATTAAGATTTATATGAACTATTTGATTGATATAAGGTAAAGTTTTGAAATGAATTACTTTAAATATTTAAAAGTATCTGATCCTAAAGTAAGTTTAGTGGCGGCGCACAGTGTGACAAAACACAAAATTAGGCGGTCATAATTCGATATTTTCGGAACCAGTAGAGATATTGATATGAAATTTTCCTAAAATATAGTTTTTGAGTTGATCTTTCTTTTAAATCTAATTTGAGCCCAATCGGCCTACCGGAACTACCCGAAATTTTTGCCCAAACATGGCGATTTTACCGTGGTCCCAAGATTACTTAAAAACTATGATAGGTAGAAAGCTGAATTTTGGTGTCCAGAAAACTTACGTTATTATCTACATTCGAAAACTTTTTTATGATTTTCCGCCCACTGCCACACCCACCCCCCATACAAAATTTTCATATTAAATCATTTATTATCGTTAAAAACACTTTTTGGACTTATTGGACTACATATATACGTGACTTACATAGCAACACAACTTTATGCAAAAAAAGGGCGTGATCCGCCCATTAGTTCCTAAGTTATTTGCAATTTAAGCAACTTTAGCGAAATTATGATTTCGTAAAAATTTAACCAACTTTAAACCCTTATAGCTTTTTTACTATTTATTCAAAAATGATCATTTTTGATTTTTTTTAAAGCTTACGATATTGTTATTCATTATGTGTTAAAAAAATTTCAATTTTAATTATCAATAAAATTTTATTAGCGAAATTGCACAAAAAGTCAGCATTTTTTTCATGGCCATTTTCACTTCTATCTGCGATACCCAAAAAATGTATCCGAATTTTTTCATGAAATTTTTCCTACTAATAGCCAAATAGTTAAACTTTAAAAAAAAAAAAAATTGGCCTGCGCACTCTGTGTTTTACACCTATTTCAGGCTTCAGAAAGCAGCGAAAAATAACGGAAAATATGACCTTCAATAAACACCATTTATTTCAAAAACAAACATAATAAGTAATAATAAAAAGAAATTTATATTTTTATTAACATTTAATTTATTTATATTTCCAATTTCAAGGACATCGGTTAAAAAACAAACAAATTATAACACATTACGTTCAGACGCACGCCATACAGTAATGCGCAAACCCTTTAATTTAACTACCTGACAATTGTAAAATGGAATTAGAATCAACTAGCTACCTATTTTTTTAAGGTTTTGTTTTGCAACATCGATATTATTAACGTATCTTTATATGCATCTTATAGAACAGAAAACCAGACTATAAATTTAAGTAAAAAACCTGTAGATGCGATATTCTTTATACAACAGTAATACGAACGACATACTCTGAAGCTATGGCAACTAAATTTACAAATGAATTTCTATTTGATGCTTGGCTTAGATCTCCAAACATTGGCGATTTTATTAATGTTATAGTTAAATTAGATCCAAAGCTTGCAAATTTACAGACGACCGAATTGAAATGTCTTAATGTTTCTTTTATGAATTATTCGAAATTGGTTGAAAGAAAATGGATTGCAGCAGGCAGAAGAAGGGACCGATTCAACCAACTAAATGAAGAGTGGCTCCAAGAATATTTTTGCCTCCCAGATACCGTATTAGATGCAATACCAACAACATCACGGAATTCAGTTGGAAGACCCGTAAAATTATTTGAGGAATCATCAGTGCGTACGAAACGTAGGAAAGTTCAAGACTGTGCTGAGAGCTCTGAAGTGATAATATCTAAAGTTGTTAGCGTACTTCAGAAACAAGGAAAGAGAAAATCAGCATTACTAGTTAAGGAGCTACATCATCGACCTGCTACTGAAGGAGTTAAGTTATACAATAAATTAAAGGAACCACAAAATGTGCCATCTATGATGTCCCCTATCGAAGCATTAGCTATGATGATTGGAACTAAGCTGTCAGTAGACCAGTATAGAGAGATTAGAGGTAGAGCCAAGGACTTAAACTGCAACCTGTATCCATCGTACCATAAAATAGTAGCTGAAAAGTTAAATTGTTATCCTATCGGAATTACAGTAACAGAATCAATGGCAGAGGTCCCCTTACAAAGTTTAATATCGCATACAATCGAAAGAATCTGCTCCAGACTTGCAAATGAAGTGTTAACTACCTACAGTCTACATGACACGAATCTAAAATGCATATTTAAATGGGGATGCGATGGATCGCAACAACATCGTTATAGACAAAGATTCACTGCTTTAGATAAATCAGACGAATCAATGTTTTCAATATCACTTGTTCCAATGAAGTTGTACATGAAGCTTCGACGTGGTAGTGAGATAGTACTATGGCAAAATCCCGCACCTTCCTCTACTCGATATTGCAGACCAATCAAATTCATTTTTGCAAAAGAAACAAAGGAACTAATCAGATCGGAAGTAAAAAAAGTGGAAACGGAAATAGAAAAACTGCAACCTTCGATTGTTAAAATTGAAAATAAAACAGTGAAAGTTGACGCAATCATGATTTTTTGTATGATTGATGGGAAAGTTTGCAATGCAGTTGCAGATTGTGCATCATCATCCTGCTATTTATGTGGAGCGAAACCAAAGGACATGAATTCTATGGAAATTTTCAAACGACCTGTTGCTGATGAAGGCTTATTGTCATTTGGAATATCGCCATTACATGCACGAATTAGATTCATGGAGTGCCTTCTTCATATAGCTTACCGTAATGAATTCAAAACCTGGAAAGCTTCAGATGAAGCTGCAAAGTTAAAGATGCAAACGAAGAAGAAAACTATTCAGAATGCGTTTAAGGAAAAATTGGGCCTACTTATTGATGTGCCAATGCAAAATTTTGGAAACACGAATGATGGAAACACAGCCCGCATGTTTTTTCACAATGCTGATATTACAGCAGATATAACTGGAATTAATATCGAACTTATTAAAATGTTCCGAACTATATTGCGCGCAATCAATTGTGGTATGCCAATAAATGCCGACAAATTTGAACGATTAGCTAAAAACACAGCCCTTTTGTATTTGAAGGAATATTTTTGGTATCCAATGCCAGTTACTGTACATAAAGTACTCATCCATGGAAGCGTTGTTATAAAAAAAGCCATTCTACCTCTTGGGCAATTGTCAGAAGAAGCTCAAGAAGCCCGCAACAAGGAATGCCGAGCTATGAGACAAACATCAACACAAAAATGTTCAAGAGTTGAGTGTAACTTAGACCTTATGCATAAACTACTTGAATCTTCCGATCCAAAAGTTACAACTTATCGTTGTTTACGAATATGTAATAATAATTTCTCATATCCTGAAGTTTTAGATTTAATAGACAATGAATCCGAAATATATAATAACTCTGATTGTGATACTGATTAAAATTAATTATTAATCTAGATATGTTAATAACATCGATGTTGCGCATTACTGTATGGCGTGCGTCTGAACGTAATGTGTTATAATTTGTTTGTTTTTTAACCGATGTCCTTGAAATTGGAAATATAAATAAATTAAATGTTAATAAAAATATAAATTTCTTTTTATTATTACTTATTATGTTTGTTTTTGAAATAAATGGTGTTTATTGAAGGTCATATTTTCCGTTATTTTTCGCTGCTTTCTGAAGCCTGAAATAGGTGTAAAACACAGAGTGCGCAGGCCAATTTTTTTTTTTTTTAAAGTTTAACTATTTGGCTATTAGTAGGAAAAATTTCATGAAAAAATTCGGATACATTTTCTGGGTATCGCAGATAGAAGTGAAAATGGCCATGAAAAAAATGCTGACTTTTTGTGCAATTTCGCTAATAAAATTTAATTGATAATTAAAATTGAAATTTTTTTTACACATAATGAATAACAATATCGTAAGCTTTAAAAAAAATCAAAAATGATCATTTTTGAATAAATAGTAAAAAAGCTATAAGGGTTTAAAGTTGGTTAAATTTTTACGAAATCATAATTTCGCTAAAGTTGCTTAAATTGCAAATAACTTAGGAACTAATGGGCGGATCACGCCCATTTTTTGCATAAAGTTGTGTTGCTATGTAAGTCACGTATATATGTAGTCCAATAAGTCCAAAAAGTGTTTTTAACGATAATAAATGATTTAATATGAAAATTTTGTATGGGGGGTGGGTGTGGCAGTGGGCGGAAAATCATAAAAAAGTTTTCGAATGTAGATAATAACGTAAGTTTTCTGGACACCAAAATTCAGCTTTCTACCTATTATAGTTTTTAAGTAATCTTGGGACCACGGTAAAATCGCCATGTTTGGGCAAAAATTTCGGGTAGTTCCGGTAGGCCGATTGGGCTCAAATTAGATTTAAAAGAAAGATCAACTCAAAAACTATATTTTAGGAAAATTTCATATCAATATCTCTACTGGTTCCGAAAATATCGAATTATGACCGCCTAATTTTGTGTTTTGTCACACTGTGCGGCGCAGATTTACTAGAAAAGTGAAGTTACTTTTTCTAAATATAGTGACATATTAATTTACTAACTTATTTGACTATAACAATTCGTTATCGGGTTTCGGCGTGATGTATCACTACTTTTCTGGCGCATCTGCTGCATGTCTTCACAGCCTTTTCCTACGTCTTCCTCATTCCTCAATAGCGGTTTCAAATGTCTTATTCGCTGGATCATTATCTTGATCAAACCAACGAAGCTGCAGAATGTTAATTCACTGTCTGATATCAACATCGTGATAAAGATCGTACAATTCGTGGTTTATCCGGATGCGCTAGCCGTCACCAAGTCGTTGAGCACCAAAGATTTTAGGAAAAGCTTTTTTCTCGAAAATTCATGGTGCTGCTTTGTCATTCTGTGATAGCGTCCATGCTACCATGGTGAGCATAGTCACATACATATGTATATAATTTAATAATGTATTAATTGGATGGATATAAATGTTAATTTTTTCTAAGCACAATAATATATTAAGACATAAAGAGAAGTCTATATATATATCATATATCTATATATCATATATCTATATAATTTTTCATTAAAGAGATAAGGATAAGAGAAACTTTTGATATTGGTACTTTGTACAGTGACTTTAAGGTCTTTAAATCAATTGTTTTTAAGCAAGTTATGTTAACATAAAAAACTAAGCAAGTTATGTAAACAAAAACTGGAACTCCATCATTCTTTCTAAATATTATATTTTTTATTTTCTTTATTATTCTCGTAGTGTTTTTGATAATCCAGCAAAACAATATTTATTTGTTCTATACTACTATACAACTGAGTTGAGAACCGATACTCCATCAATTTATGTTTAAATCTGCACTCCTGATTTTTTAGTGTTACAGAAATTAACTATAAATCGAATTAATTGAAATCCTGATGTTAGTTTCAAATAAACTGGGTTTTAAACCGAATCAATTGTTCAAACTATTAGACCTGAGCCACTTTAGAGATGTGCCATAACAGTGCCATAGGGCACTGTTATATAATGGTTAAGAAAAGATTTTTACTTACTAGAGAGTGTTTAATTTTTGGCATATCTTTTTTATGTACTACATGTCACTTACCGAGATTTCATTAAATTATTCCAACTCTCTACCTAATGTGACATTTGTCGCAAATTGCATAAAATCAGAATTTTTCTATTAAAATGAAGTGAACTTAATTTAATGATGTCATAAGATTTTATTACCAAAACACCAGAAATCTCATAAAAACTCTTATGAATTATTCAATTATTAACTTATAACAAGGAAACACAAGCAATAAGAAAAATCTGTGGATAGAAAGAATAAAATTACCTGTTGACTCGGTAGACAAACTCAGGGTTAAACAGCTAAAAACGCCAGTCAACCACCCAACCACCCAGCACATTCTAAACAGGATACACGTACATTTGTATCTATAAGTGCGTGGTATGTGCATACGAAAGGTTGAGTTAGGGTGCTAAGGTAAGCAAGTTGACGGTGGAAAGTACTTCCCAAGTTGCTTTGATGTCCTTGCGAAGCAACAGGCTCACCAAGAGCTGCTGAAATGCGAATGTGAAATTCATTCAAATGAAATAATGTTTACATGCTATATAGAACCGTGTATTCCCAGCGGTCATATAAAATTTATTAAGTGGTAATTCACACCTCCTTTCTGATATATCAATTTCTCCACACGTATTTATATATTTTTATTTCAATTTTCCTTGCAGTTTTGCGCAAAGCTATGCGAAACCTTGACAAATTATTTTGCCAGACATTTGTCAGACACTGAGGAGATGTTTGGCTTGTCTGCGTGGAAGACATGCGTCCTCAGCTTAAGTAAAAAATCTACTTTAAAAGTTTTTTTCGTTGGTTTCCTCATTTTTCTTTAAAAAAAAAACGTGAGCATCACGTTTCCAGAAAATCCTTTTAATGCGTCGCGACAGTTGGGCTAAAGTGGCTTGGCTATCGAAACTTGTCCCCGTAAAGCCAAAAGAGGAAAAAATTTGTATTATTGTAACAATTTGGAAGTATTTGTGCATGGCACAAGGATATTTTTTCACATTGGCCCATATTTGTATGAAATTATTTTTTGATATTTTATAAAAATACTACACAAAGCAAAGCAACAAAGCAAACCACTGAAATCTACGATGTAGTTAACATAACTTATGAGGGAGGCCTAAGCAGATATTGTGTTTTACTGGTTTATTACCAAAATTGAGTCATCAACGTTAAAAACTTTTCAATTAGAGGCAAATTTAATTAATTTCTCCTTTGTTTGTCGTTTTATTAGATTTACTAAAGAGCATATTAAGTGCAACTAAAAACCGTAAAACGGTGTGGAATATGTCGATGTCGACAATACGCCAGACCATCAAACCATTTTGCTCTCTAGTATCTGCAACGGTAAGCGGTTCAACGAGGGTAGAAACTCACAGTTCGCAGTTCATAAATTTGAAGCTGATAAGTTTACGCTGATGCTGATATTCATTTGCGTGCCCGTTTATAGCCAAAAATATGTAATGAAATTCGAAAAGGAAGAATGAAATTCAATTAACTTCAAGTGCTGCCGACATAGAACAAAACACTTCAGCGTAAAATTTTATGGTGTGTTCACACCTCATCGTCGTCATCGTCGTCATCGTCAGACAACTCACACTTCATAATCAAAGACCTCACCAGTCTTAGCACTCACAGCAACATCTACAGTAGCATCTACAGCAGCATTTAAGCAGCATCTGCAGCAGCAGCATCTACAGCATCGACAATTTATCTACTAATAAACAACAAACACACCAAGACCATCACTGGTGGCAGGGATAGCAGCAATCAACAAAAGCTGTAGCAAAACCATCAGTAACAGCGGGAATAGCACTTAGCTGATAGAATGTTTCCCATATCAGCAAGGAACAGTACTGAGTCAGTCCTATGTGTGACCAACATTTAACCCTCTACATGTTTCACGTACTATAAATACATAACCACACAATCACACAATCACACGACAACAACAACGAAAATTGTAAGGAATTTTCGCTTACTGGGGAAGTTATTGCCACAAATTGAACCGAAGTCGAAGTCAATGTGAAACTGTGGTGTTTCGGTGAGTTTCATGGTTTAGTTTTATGACATTATTAACCTGTCATTTGGATTGTTTATATTGCAATGTAATTGTAATGATATGTTGTTGTTGTTGTTGTTATTGTTGTTATCATAGTATTTGCTATTATTTCTGATAATATTTCACAACAAGGGGTGTTGGGTATAGAACGACTGGTTGTCACCATCATCAACTAATGTACAACTTTCATTAAGGTTCATTTAAACCAAAATTTTTATTCCATTTCTTTGGACGGTTTTACAGTTCTACTATGAGTTTAGTGTTACGTGTTGAAAGTTAACTAAATACTTACTCTCTATGCAAATACACAGCTCTGGCTAAATTGAGATAATTCATATTGAAAGTCTAAGAGTTATATATCCTAGCGCATGTCCTATGTAAAGATCTACCAAAAATGTTGCGTAAGAAGTGTAAACAGATTTCGATTATCATAGTTTCATCAAGTTGTGCGGAAGTATAACCTACTACTTGACGAGCTTTGATTTTGTACTACGGTTCGATAGCCCATAAAAAGCATATTAATCGTCGGTGAATAGTTAAACCTATTAAATTCGGCGTTTTTTTATTCCCGCTGCAGCATATACGCATGCTAATAGTTATATCCTTTCCATTTGGCTTGCCCGTATCCACTCCTTTGCGATATTAGCTCCGTCATTGAGGTGCTCATAGTTCTATAGGCTTCGAACATGCTGTAGCATACACGTTCGTTATTCACTATATCTTCCAGAGTCTTCACGAATACTACGAGCATTTTGTCTTTGGAGTACTTTTCTACTAGACCAGCGCGACGTATCAGAGTGTTGCGCATATAACCGCAGTGTGCATTCAATTAACATTTTAAGGACGCAAGCCCCAATTTATTCCAATTTTCTTCTAACAGATGTAGAAAGCTATACTTGCTTTCTTTACCCATTCTCAAACGTTTGATTAACAATTATGCTTTGAATCCAGTATTAAACCGAAACAAGAGAATCTAGTATACTTAACGTCTATGGTAAGTCCAGGCACATAATTACTAGCTCTTGTGCACCAGCTTTTCATATTCTGATGAAAAATCATTAAGTTTGTGGCAAAGTGCGAGTAATTTACTGCAATGACTTTTTTTGACTTCTACTTAGTTCAGACAAACCCTGAACCTTGAGGGCACATCATTTTCCGATCAAGAGATCTGCAAACAAATAAACTCACAAATGAAAGGATTTATATGGAAATTGGCGGCTGAAATGTGAAAATGTGAAAAACATTATTAAATGCTTTGTGTGTGCAGGAGAAGGTATTGGAAACGGGATGCGGATGTGAAAAGGGCGGTCGAAGCTGAGTTCATTAAATGTGAAACTCATAATGCTTAACAGTTTGTTTGCTCTTCGGCATTAATAAATATGTTTGCATAAAAAAGAAATCGAAACAGAAACACATTAAACAGCAAGCAAGCAAGCAAGCAAGCAAGCAAGCAACTTGCTTGGTAAATTGTCTAAGACCAGTTAGAAGGGTAGTTAGGTAGTCGCGGTGCATACCTACATACTTATGTGTAAGTGTATGCGCGCTTGTTGATTTGTGTGCTTAACTACGCTGGTTGTTTATACCCACTTAAGCGTTAAACTGACTGTTTTAAAATGCATTCACCTACTTGCCTCTCTGCCTGTCTGTCCGTCCGTCCGTCCGGCCGTCCCTTTATTTATCGGCAACTATATCATACGTATATGTATTACAGTGTAGAGAGCTTTAGAGTGCGTGCGTGTGTGTGTGCTAATGCAAATAGAAGGCGTTAACATGATCTCAGTGCTGTATTTTGTTTTGGCATGCAGTATTACTGCTCCTGTTACGTTGGTGTTGGTGTTATTATTGTTGTAGCATGCTTTTGCATGCTTTTGTGTGGTTTTATTGCCGCTGATAATTAAACATTTCAATTTTCAATTTTGTTTCAATTTTCTTTTATTTGTTTACATTTCGTGTTTAATTTATATTCAAAAATGGTTTTGTTGGCAAAGTAAAAAAAAAAACTTTGTATTTGTTTCGAGTTGCGAGCACGAAAAAATGTGGGAGGATGAAGGGCGGTAAATATATTGCTTCGCCAGCATAAATCTTTGAATCCTCCTCCCTGTTGACATATGCAAATTTTTTTTATAAAGTTTTCAATTTTTTATTCTCTTTAGACGTTTTTTCTAAAACGATTTCTCAAAAGCTTTTCCTTTTTCATGTTTATTTCAGACTTTGTGTTTTTATGTAAATTTTATTTGTTTTGTTTATAACAGAAAAATAATTTATTGAAAGCGCTTATTTGCTCTGTTGTTGTTTGTTGTTGTTTGTTGTTCTAGATTTAGATAGGCAAGTACGGCTTTACATTGGAGCTTCCGCTTATAGCGTTATTAACGAAGTATTTTTTTAAAATACTTGCAGCAAATATTGATCGACTCAGTCAATCTGATTGCAACTTCTCCCGACACAATGTTGTGCACTACAATCTCAAGTGGATCTACATGGTGCAACTTTATTAACTTGTACGGGTTGAGAAGACTTGCCTTAGGAGACCCGTATCCGCACATTCCATTAGAAATCCACGATTAATCTTGATTAGCCAAAGCAAATTCAAAGTACTCAATGTTGCTACTCGTTCGTCATTATATATGTTTCTAAAATCATTTTTGATTATGAAATATCCATAAATAAAACCAAAGTGATTAGGATTGTTTTTATGCACAAAATGTCTGTTTGCCACCACAATATTCATATAATAGTGAATATAAAAGTACTCAGAAAACATATAATGTCAAATCAGTGCAATATGGTATCATATGTAAAATTAGCAGTTTAATAGACTGCTACATATCACATGATACATAAGTACTCAGCAGTCCTACATTCGACATTAGACTTTTATATAAAATTAAATAAATTAATATTTAATAGCATTAATATTTAATTTTAAAATAAAATTTGTACAATTTTACATAGATTTGCACTCTAAACTTTACATAATAATTTCGGAAAAAAGATTTTTCTGACTTGTTAATAAAAACCACTATTCCGGACAAATTTAGAAAATGGCGAATAACTTTTGAAATTTTTAATCGACTTTTATGTTAAAATGTTTGTATTCAAATCGTTTTAAACATCAATTAAAACACTTTTTTTTTTTATTTTAAAAATTATATATTGTATATAAAATTGAAACAATGTTCAAAATTGTTAGTTTTTTGTATATAATTTTCAGAATGTGGTAAATGTCTGTCCACGTCATATTTTTTAAAGTAGGAAGGATTCGTTTTTGTTAAATATGATCAACAATAGCCTGCTAGCAATCCTACACCCCATAATCCCTTTTATATATATCCTGTAAAACCTGTTGAAACCTTTCACTTTACCTTAGGTGTGTAGGTGGCAATAAGTTTCTTTATTGAGAAAAAAGCTTTCCTTGCAGAAAATTGACAAAGAATTTTTTTAATGCCAGAATTAAATTATAACTCTATATATGACTAACTCTAAATATACGAAAATAAATACTTATTAAGGTGGACTTTTACTTTAGTTATATTTCAAGTTTTACTCTTCTTATTCAGCATCCCTTGTGTCCATATTGGAAGCATCATTTCCATCCTCGTCCTCAGTACGTATCCTTTTAGCTGTTGCAGCCTCATCAGTGCTACACCTTTTACGTTTTGCAATATTGAGTTTCTTCTCAACTTTTGTTTCATTTATTACAACCGAACGGCTTATAGTATCACCACCACCATTTTGAGTGAATTCATCCTTCTTTCGCTTACCAAGATCTTGAGCATGAATGGATTGTTTTTGTCCACAGATTGTCTTTTCATCATTCACAACTCGAGAAGTTAAACCTTCTTCATTTACATTAAGGCTCTCTGAAATTGAATTTTTGCTACGACTACGTAAATTATAAACGTGTTCTATCTTGAGCTCTGTCTTTTCTACAGGTAATAGTTGCCTTTGTGGTAGATCATCACAAACGACACTACCGCGGATACTTAAATTACTGTCCGAAACTGACGTCTCATTACACACCATCGTTACCTGTTCAATTGGAGGAGATTGCGAACTGCAGCTCGATCCTGCTAAGTCCGTATTTGGTATTGCATCGATTCCAGATGCTTCTGTGTTCCGGCTGTGGTATGACGGAGATTAATCACAAAAAGAAATTAGAGAAAAAAGTTTTTATGAATATTAATCTAATTTATAATTTTCATAAAAATTAATTACCTTTCTTCCACGTTTGATTTGCCAAATAATTTCTTAAATAACCACATAATTATTTTGATACAAAAATATAGTATATATCAGTCAAATTCTTATGAAAATATTAAGAAATTTTTATCGAAAATTTTTTATTAAGTTGATTTGACTGTTCTTTTTTGTCATAAAAAACAAATATATTTGAAGTGTCATTATTATTTATATATAACTTAAAAATAAAAACAAGAGTACTGGATTAAAATCTGATTATAAAACTTGTTATCACAGATTGTAAACCTGGACTTTCTGGACTTTGTGTTTAATCTACTCTTATTCTAGAACGTGTTATTTCCATACGAATATTCCTTATGATCTATTTATTTATGTAGTGGACACATTGAAACCTTTCATTAAGTAAAAAACCTACTATTACTTATCTGTTATGAAGTCAGGTAATTTGCGAATAAAATTATTTAAAGTTGTCGGACCAATGTTTAAACAGCAAATACTTGATCTGTCTGCGATGAAATATTAATATATGTGGGAAAAATAAAAGTGAGATAAATAAATATGGGAATGACAGGTAAATACGAAATAAACTGAAATCAAATTATTTCAATTACTAGTACTATCAGAGGACGTAGTTATTATTGATTCTCTTATATTATTATTAAAAGGGTTTCTCCCCTTGTGAAAACCCAATCAATAAGCAAATGTTACTACGACCTTATAAAAACACCATAAGTCCTAGAATGCAGCAGATAAGATAATATAAAAAATTTTACTAGAAAAAAACTCTTTATTGGTTGCTTCAAGTGCAGCGGCTACTCTTAAAGTCAGCAGATCCCCTTAAAATTATTTAAATCATGCCATCAACGGATTTGTATGCCGAAAAGTAGCGCAGATCAATAAAGTAGGGTTACAAAAATTCAAAGCTCTAAATTTTGAAAAAGCAGACTTTGGACAAGTCAATCAACAGACATTAATCCATGTCCACATACCAAACAGCAACAAGAAGTAAATACAGATGGTTGGACAAAGGTCTGGTATCAAAACGCTGAAGGTTTCACTTTCATGGATGTGATCATGGATGGCTAAAAAATTGAAAACAGATCTAATGCTGCATTAAACTGCTAATAATTATATATCACGTAGTCATATTGGCAATCACATTATTGAAACATCTTCTATACAAAAGAAATATGTAGTCGTTTCAAAAGAAAAAACGACTATAAATGTTTATAGATCGATTTTTGAATAGTAGTGAAATATAATAACAAAATGTCTTATTTAATACCTAAGCAGAATTGTTTTTGGTTTTTAAGTCAGTATAATTGTTGGACTACAAGTGGCAGTCTCAAGACTTTGAACCTATAAAATTAGAAGCTAAAAGTAATGAAAACTTTTATTGGTCAAATTTAAAGTGTAAAAATTATATACAATAAAAATTTTATACTGACAATCGGACTATATCGGATTATATTACCAACTACAGCGCACAACGCATTTTTATAAAATGTATTTAAATAGAAACAATCCATTGATTCACTGAAACCGAAAGGGAGTTCCATAAGTTCTGGGCTTCTGAGCGCATTGATTGTTTACAAATCGAGATAGATAACGAATTCGATAAAATATGCACATATTCACCACTGAAGATCCAGACTGTCATCAAAATTGTCATCAACCGCGTATACAACGATTTTATGGTAAAAACAGAAATAACTTTTCGGAAAGACAACATCTGTAAGGTAAGAAGAGCCTGCTACAATTCTTCCAAGAGATTTCTTATAAATTTTGTAGTTCGTTATTATCGTAACAGTTCGTAATAGTAATGATTTAAAGTAATTATTGTGACACTGATGGATCAGTGACTATTAAACCCGGGAAAAAACATTTTCTGATTGGGAGCAGAACCAGGAATACTTAGTTATAGTCACCTTATTGGTGATTTGCGATCACACCCTATTAATTGCACTAAGTGGTATCGCTAAGGACTTTAATACCAAAGAGTCCAATATATTTTCCAGCTTGTAGGGTTTCTAAGAAAAGTTTATTCAAAAACACCTCTAATTGTAAACATTTCAAATGAACAAAAATTTTCAGTATGTTAAATATTGATAAATTTGATGCCCTATTTATTATTAAATTATATAAATCTTGGAAATTGTCGATACTGTAAATTATGATAAAGAATTTTCCCAAATAGATTCTTTTCAGCAATCTATGTTATGGTTCACAAAGAAAATAGACTTAAAGGTCTCTTACTTTTATTTCCTTTTCCCCCCTCAGTATTTGGGAAAAATATTAATTTCTGTAAATTGAATGAATTTTGTATATTTAAATAAGCAAGCTAAATAGAAGTCAAAATTCGAATTAAATTTAACTTCAATTGAAAAATATTTAAAAACTATAAATCAGTCTGATTGTGTGTTAGAAAATCAGGTTCTTTGCTAGAGGTATATCGTACCAACCAATTTATTTTCAATAGAAAGCAAGAAACAACTTTTACTACAAGCAGAGTCCGAGTAGTTTAGTCCATTGCCAAAGCTTAATAATGGATCGCCAGAAATTAAAACAAATGGTGTCTTCAAATAGTGAAGCTGATGCTGCGACTGGAAAAGCAGTTAGATGCAAATCTATTACTGTTAGACGCTCCATTATTGTTACACGCTCTGTCACGGCACGGTTGTTAAGTGGAAAATGTGGTAAGGGTAAGGTTAATACAGATGCCGTAAGAGCCAGAAAGACTCAAGCGAAAAAAGACACAAAAAAGAAAGTAAAAGTTATGAAGAAGGAACGTGAAAACGTTAAGTGCATTAGGACCGAAATGGAGGATGAAAAAGCTAAGCCCAAGAAGAAGGTCAACAAGAAGGTCAAGAAACAGCGCGTAAGTCCACCTACACCCACCCAGACGAAACGGAAGGAAACTTGTAAAAAGAAAAAGATTGCAAAATCTAGGAAGAGGAACGAAAAGCTACTACTAGAAAATGTCGATCAACTTCCTCGCGTTAGAAAAAGGAAATATACTGAAGAAGAACATCACTCAGTGGTTCCTATTAAACGGAAGAGGAAATAAAGTTATGTATTTTTATATTTTTCTAATTTCATAAACTTTGTACAATATTTCTTATGCTCAAAATTTGAAGTTCAAAATTTAAAGTTCACAAATTTTAAGTTCCAATTTGAAATTGCAAAATTTGAAGTTCAAAATTTGAAGTTCAAAATTTGAAGTAAAAAATTTGAAGTAAAAAATTTGAAGTTAAAAATTGCAAGTTAAAAATTGTAAGGTTAAAAGTAGGTGTGTCCGTCTTTAGTATATAAGACTGCTATAAGATTGAAATGGAAATGCCTAAAATTTTAAATAAATCAACGTAATTAATCCACTATTCCACTAGTCATTATTGTCTTTCTTATTAAATCATATGGTTTCATAATTGTTCTCGATGTTAGGAGTTTTTACCCGAGGTAATTAAGTTTTGACTGTGTTGTAGGTCGAAAACTAATGGATTATACAAAATAATACCAATTTAATTTTTACTCAGCCAATTGTAGCTTTAACTCACCGAATTGAAGTATTTCTAATTAGTTTCTTGCATTGATTATGGATAAAGTTATTATTGAGTTTTACCTTAACCCAATTTCAATACTGATTTCACATTTTCAGAGACTTGATTCAGTTTTGGGAAGAAAGTTGAAGGTAATATCTCAAGAGTGCGATTTTCTTTCCTACATTATTGACATCTGTTAAAAGTATGGTTTCTAGATAACCAAATTGTTCTCTATTTGCAAACATTTTTACAAAACAATCTTATATATGAGACACTCCTTTAATATCAATACAAGTGAAGTTCATGGAATGAAAGAGGATGCTATCGCGTTTATTTATGTAGTGTTCTATTTAGTGAGGGTAGAACGAATACCAATAATAAAATATATTCAAAATTCTTACAATTTCACTACAATTGCACTACAATCTCAAGTGGATCTACATGGTGCAACTTTATTAACTTGTACGGGTTGAGAAGACTTGCCTTAGGAGACCCGTATCCGCACATTCCATTAGAAATCCACGATTAATCTTGATTAGCCAAAGCAAATTCAAAGTACTCAATGTTGCTACTCGTTCGTCATTATATATGTTTCTAAAATCATTTTTGATTATGAAATATCCATAAATAAAACCAAAGTGATTAGGATTGTATTTATGCACAAAATGTCTGTTTGCCACCACAATATTCATATAATAGTGAATATAAAAGTACTCAGAAAACATATAATGTCAAATCAGTGCAATATGGTATCATATGTAAAATTAGCAGTTTAATAGACTGCTACATATCACATGATACATAAGTACTCAGCAGTCCTACATTCGACATTAGACTTTTATATAAAATTAAATAAATTAATATTTAATAGCATTAATATTTAATTTTAAAATAAAATTTGTACAATTTTACATAGATTTGCACTCTAAACTTTACATAATAATTTCGGAAAAAAGATTTTTCTGACTTGTTAATAAAAACCACTATTCCGGACAAATTTAGAAAATGGCGAATAACTTTTGAAATTTTTAATCGACTTTTATGTTAAAATGTTTGTATTCAAATCGTTTTAAACATCAATTAAAACACTTTTTTTTTTTATTTTAAAAATTATATATTGTATATAAAATTGAAACAATGTTCAAAATTGTTAGTTTTTTGTATATAATTTTCAGAATGTGGTAAATGTCTGTCCACGTCATATTTTTTAAAGTAGGAAGGATTCGTTTTTGTTAAATATGATCAACAATAGCCTGCTAGCAATCCTACACCCCATAATCCCTTTTATATATATCCTGTAAAACCTGTTGAAACCTTTCACTTTACCTTAGGTGTGTAGGTGGCAATAAGTTTCTTTATTGAGAAAAAAGCTTTCCTTGCAGAAAATTGACAAAGAATTTTTTTAATGCCAGAATTAAATTATAACTCTATATATGACTAACTCTAAATATACGAAAATAAATACTTATTAAGGTGGACTTTTACTTTAGTTATATTTCAAGTTTTACTCTTCTTATTCAGCATCCCTTGTGTCCATATTGGAAGCATCATTTCCATCCTCGTCCTCAGTACGTATCCTTTTAGCTGTTGCAGCCTCATCAGTGCTACACCTTTTACGTTTTGCAATATTGAGTTTCTTCTCAACTTTTGTTTCATTTATTACAACCGAACGGCTTATAGTATCACCACCACCATTTTGAGTGAATTCATCCTTCTTTCGCTTACCAAGATCTTGAGCATGAATGGATTGTTTTTGTCCACAGATTGTCTTTTCATCATTCACAACTCGAGAAGTTAAACCTTCTTCATTTACATTAAGGCTCTCTGAAATTGAATTTTTGCTACGACTACGTAAATTATAAACGTGTTCTATCTTGAGCTCTGTCTTTTCTACAGGTAATAGTTGCCTTTGTGGTAGATCATCACAAACGACACTACCGCGGATACTTAAATTACTGTCCGAAACTGACGTCTCATTACACACCATCGTTACCTGTTCAATTGGAGGAGATTGCGAACTGCAGCTCGATCCTGCTAAGTCCGTATTTGGTATTGCATCGATTCCAGATGCTTCTGTGTTCCGGCTGTGGTATTACGGAGATTAATCACAAAAAGAAATTAGAGAAAAAAGTTTTTATGAATATTAATCTAATTTATAATTTTCATAAAAATTAATTACCTTTCTTCCACGTTTGATTTGCCAAATAATTTCTTAAATAACCACATAATTATTTTGATACAAAAATATAGTATATATCTTCTTCTTCTTCTTCTTCTTGAGTTAGTGCTATTACGCACTTTTACTCTATAATGACTGGGGGGTTAATCACTACCCCACACTAGGCTTTAACTAGGCTAAAAAATCATATCATTTATTTGTCTTTTAGTTGATGACGGACCTTAAATCAGCATATCTTCCTGAGAGTCCAGAAGTGGACTTGAGGATTGTTATGGCGGGGTTAAGTAGCGTATCAACTTTAGTGAATAATTTTAAAGCTCTGTCTCTGATATATTTTTTCACTGAGTCAATCCTAAGATCTCTAAGTATGTCCGTTGATCTAATGTACCATGGAATCTTAAACAGTTTTCTTAAGGCCAGGTTTTGAGCTATCTGTAATTGCTTTAAGGTGGTATTTGAGGCTTTGCTATATGTAACACATCCGTACAGAAGTGCAGGTCTAATTACTTGCGTATAAAGTAACTTTCTGTTTTTAAAGTTGAAGTGATAATTATTAAATAGCGGCTTTAATAAATGTAGAATCTTAGAGCAGCTATTCCGTTTGTATTTCAAATGTTTAAGCCAATTGAACCGTTTGTCAAAAGTGACCCCCAGATATTTTATGTTATCCTCCCACCGTATCCGTGTCGCAAACGCTCACTCTTGGAGGATGCTGTCTTCTTTTTCGAGTTATAAATATAGCCTTGGTTTTGTCATTATTAATTTTAATCTTCCATTTTTGGAAGTATTCCACCATAAGGTCTATATTTCCCTGTAACGTGTTGCTTACATTTATGGCATCCCGATCCGAGTAGATCAAGCATGTGTCGTCTGCGTAAAGCGCCATTGATGTGGGACTTAAGGTGGGGATGTCTGCCGTGTATACATTAAACAATGTGGGAGACAAAGGCGACCCTTGAGGTACACCTGCTACAATTGATCGGGCGGACGAAAGAGTGCTATTAATTTTAGTACGGAAGGACCTTTCTTGCAGGAAGCTACCAATGATTTTAGTCAAACCACTAGGGATCCCAAAACGGGCTAGTTTGACTATTAGACCATCATGCCAGACCTTGTCAAAAGCTTTGGCTATGTCAAATATAATCATCCCGGTTGACTCCCGTTTACTTAGAGCGGTTTGTATCAGCTGCGCAGTTCTGGCTAGTTGTAGTTCCGTGGAGAGATTATCCCTAAACCCGAATTGTTCGTCAGGAAGTATATTTAGGGCATTTACCGCTGTTTTAAGCCTAGTCAGGATTACACGTTCTGCCAATTTCCCCATAGTTGGGAGCAGACTGATAGGACGCCAGTTCTGCGGAAATGAAGGATTCTTGTCCGGTTTAGGAAACACTACGACTGAGGCCAACTTCCAGGCCTTTGGAAATTCGCCAAGCCTAAGCATGCAATTGATGATGTTAACAATGCATTGGATTGCATCTTCTGGAAGATTACGTAGGCATTTGTTACTGATATTATCATATCCGGGTGCCGATCTGGTCTTTAGACTCGAAATAATACATTTAATCTCATCTCTGGAACACTGTAAGATGCTTTCATCTGACATCAGGTTCCTAAGATTAGCAGCCTCTTCGGCAATATTTTCTTCTACCAGAGAATTATAGTCACTATCAGTATTGGGCTGAAATTGCAGCTCCAAAGAATCTGCAAAGGCCTCAGCTTTGGCTATGTCTGAGAAAGCCATGCCGGTAGCTACATAAATAGGCGGCACTACCGGTTTACGTTTAAGCCTAAAATACTTGTTCAAAGCCCAGAAGGTTTTATTACCTGTATCAATTCCTGAAAGAAATTCGCACCATTTATCATTATTATATTTGCCAATTTTTTTCCTGATTACATTAGAGAGACGATTGGCTTCTCTTCTTCTCATAGGATCTCCAGTATATATATCAGTCAAATTCTTATGAAAATATTAAGAAATTTTTATCGAAAATTTTTTATTAAGTTGATTTGACTGTTCTTTTTTGTCATAAAAAACAAATATATTTGAAGTGTCATTATTATTTATATATAACTTAAAAATAAAAACAAGAGTACTGGATTAAAATCTGATTATAAAACTTGTTATCACAGATTGTAAACCTGGACTTTCTGGACTTTGTGTTTAATCTACTCTTATTCTAGAACGTGTTATTTCCATACGAATATTCCTTATGATCTATTTATTTATGTAGTGGACACATTGAAACCTTTCATTAAGTAAAAAACCTACTATTACTTATCTGTTATGAAGTCAGGTAATTTGCGAATAAAATTATTTAAAGTTGTCGGACCAATGTTTAAACAGCAAATACTTGATCTGTCTGCGATGAAATATTAATATATGTGGGAAAAATAAAAGTGAGATAAATAAATATGGGAATGACAGGTAAATACGAAATAAACTGAAATCAAATTATTTCAATTACTAGTACTATCAGAGGACGTAGTTATTATTGATTCTCTTATATTATTATTAAAAGGGTTTCTCCCCTTGTGAAAACCCAATCAATAAGCAAATGTTACTACGACCTTATAAAAACACCATAAGTCCTAGAATGCAGCAGATAAGATAATATAAAAAATTTTACTAGAAAAAAACTCTTTATTGGTTGCTTCAAGTGCAGCGGCTACTCTTAAAGTCAGCAGATCCCCTTAAAATTATTTAAATCATGCCATCAACGGATTTGTATGCCGAAAAGTAGCGCAGATCAATAAAGTAGGGTTACAAAAATTCAAAGCTCTAAATTTTGAAAAAGCAGACTTTGGACAAGTCAATCAACAGACATTAATCCATGTCCACATACCAAACAGTAACAAGAAGTAAATACAGATGGTTGGACAAAGGTCTGGTATCAAAACGCTGAAGGTTTCACTTTCATGGATGTGATCATGGATGGCTAAAAAATTGAAAACAGATCTAATGCTGCATTAAACTGCTAATAATTATATATCACGTAGTCATATTGGCAATCACATTATTGAAACATCTTCTATACAAAAGAAATATGTAGTCGTTTCAAAAGAAAAAACGACTATAAATGTTTATAGATCGATTTTTGAATAGTAGTGAAATATAATAACAAAATGTCTTATTTAATACCTAAGCAAAATTGTTTTTGGTTTTTAAGTCAGTATAATTGTTGGACTACAAGTGGCAGTCTCAAGACTTTGAACCTATAAAATTAGAAGCTAAAAGTAATGAAAACTTTTATTGGTCAAATTTAAAGTGTAAAAATTATATACAATAAAAATTTTATACTGACAATCGGACTATATCGGATTATATTACCAACTACAGCGCACAACGCATTTTTATAAAATGTATTTAAATAGAAACAATCCATTGATTCACTGAAACCGAAAGGGAGTTCCATAAGTTCTGGGCTTCTGAGCGCATTGATTGTTTACAAATCGAGATAGATAACGAATTCGATAAAATATGCACATATTCACCACTGAAGATCCAGACTGTCATCAAAATTGTCATCAACCGCGTATACAACGATTTTATGGTAAAAACAGAAATAACTTTTCGGAAAGACAACATCTGTAAGGTAAGAAGAGCCTGCTACAATTCTTCCAAGAGATTTCTTATAAATTTTGTAGTTCGTTATTATCGTAACAGTTCGTAATAGTAATGATTTAAAGTAATTATTGTGACACTGATGGATCAGTGACTATTAAACCCGGGAAAAAACATTTTCTGATTGGGAGCAGAACCAGGAATACTTAGTTATAGTCACCTTATTGGTGATTTGCGATCACACCCTATTAATTGCACTAAGTGGTATCGCTAAGGACTTTAATACCAAAGAGTCCAATATATTTTCCAGCTTGTAGGGTTTCTAAGAAAAGTTTATTCAAAAACACCTCTAATTGTAAACATTTCAAATGAACAAAAATTTTCAGTATGTTAAATATTGATAAATTTGATGCCCTATTTATTATTAAATTATATAAATCTTGGAAATTGTCGATACTGTAAATTATGATAAAGAATTTTCCCAAATAGATTCTTTTCAGCAATCTATGTTATGGTTCACAAAGAAAATAGACTTAAAGGTCTCTTACTTTTATTTCCTTTTCCCCCCTCAGTATTTGGGAAAAATATTAATTTCTGTAAATTGAATGAATTTTGTATATTTAAATAAGCAAGCTAAATAGAAGTCAAAATTCGAATTAAATTTAACTTCAATTGAAAAATATTTAAAAACTATCAATCAGTCTGATTGTGTGTTAGAAAATCAGGTTCTTTGCTAGAGGTATATCGTACCAACCAATTTATTTTCAATAGAAAGCAAGAAACAACTTTTACTACAAGCAGAGTCCGAGTAGTTTAGTCCATTGCCAAAGCTTAATAATGGATCGCCAGAAATTAAAACAAATGGTGTCTTCAAATAGTGAAGCTGATGCTGCGACTGG